>NW_020539587.1:0-21706 GCF_003426905.1 Ctenocephalides felis
ATTCTCACTTTATCGCGCAGGCCGTAGCTATGGTATATGTGCTCCAGCGCATATGTGGAGGGAAATTTATATAGAACAAGGTGTACGTGAGAAGCGATCTGCGTATCCTGCTCCTCCACTAATTTAGCAAACAGATCATAATTCAATAACTCCGATACTAATACCTCTCACTAAATCGACCGTAGTCTGTTAAACGACTAGACTGATCCTGTTAAACATGTGCACCGACACGTCGCACGAAATACCTTGCTTGCACTATCGGCTTACACGGGCTGAATTCATAGGTCTATTTGGTTTGTTAGAGATTATTGGTAATAGGTCCATTGAATAACGGATATTAGTTTTACCACATCCTTTTCTAGAAAATTTAATTTACCTATTCATCAGAAATGAGGTATTCAGACTTAGTCTGAAGCTGAAGTATAAAATACAGTGACCGATTATCCTTATAGCCTAGCATAGGAATTATTAGATGAAAATTATACAAAAAAATTAGGATTAATACTAATAATGTAAGCTTATAAGTAAAAAATAATTTTATCATTTTCTATTATATTTTTAGTATATTCTTTTACACTATCACTGTAAAGAGATGCATTACTAGACTAAATGTAACTCTTACTTTAATTTATTTTTTCTGCACATTTTGAATAATTTATTTTTTGTTTCAATTTGAGATTCAACTTGACTTTGAGCAATTATATTATGAAAACCAAATCAATTATATCACAACAAGTAACACATTTCAAACAAATAGCTATCTTACTCCCAGCTAATTTATCACTGTAGAACTGTGTATTTTTACTAATTTTAAACAAATTCTAACTAGTTTTTTTCTACCTTGGCGAAGTAAATTGAAACGGCCAGAGCGCAAACAAATCCAATGTCTTATTTTAATTTTAAAGGGATTTTTTGAAATAATATTTATTCAACCAATCCAAAATATAATTTTCATGGGTACATTTATACAGAGATATTCCTGTATATAACCTGGATCTACTGTTCACAAAAAATCGTCAGCCGAGTTGGAATAACTATCTATTTAATTTATCTTTTGTAAAATTATATTTTTTTTAACTTAATTCACATTTTTATTTGCTATTTTTAATTTTTTATATACCTTTGTGGTGGCAAAGGTTCAGTTGATCCTATTGTATCCTATTTTATATTGTATTGTATTTATAAAAAAATACTATTGAACCTCACTAATTATCAAGGAATTATAAAAGACTTACAAACAATTAAATAAGGTATACGTAAAAATTATAGTAAGGTATCGTAAACTAAATAATAGTGCTCACAACTAAGAAACCTAACAATGAAATAATAGGTTCTCAAACATTACTTTTTTGATATCAACGTGGTAAGACTCAAGGTAATGGTTGGTTATGCATCTTTTTCCCTCTACTTTCAAATATTGTTGTCAAAACTTTTTACCTTTACTTAATATGGAAACACTTTAAGCTTTGCATTGCCTTATATATATATATATATATATATATATATATATATATAATTCATTCGAACTTTATTTTAATATGAGGCTGCATTTCAGACTTACTCAATATTTCTAGTCGGCAATAGATATTTCATCTAAATTGCTAGTGATAAAAGCATTACGAAGACATATTACAGTCTTTGGGAATAGATAAATTTACTTCGACTTTTATCATTTTTTAGAAATTACATTTTTATTGCTTACAACTGCTCATAGCAGTATTTTCGATGTTATATGTACTTTGTCTATATTTGAATAACGGCTTAAAAATTATTTTTTATTGTTAGAATATCAAATCAAATCGTACTTTTTTCTAAATATTTGTAATAATAACTCTAAATTTGTACCGAGTCTACTCGCCATTATTTTGTGAAATATTTTTAAAATTAAAATAAGATATTGGACTTGTTTGCCTCCTGACGTCCCAATTTATCCAGCCTAAATAAAGGATCTGATCACATTTTTTTGAAAAACAGCGAAAAAGCTTATTTCTACAATTATGAATTAGCTAGGAGTTTTATTGATCATAGTCATATAGTTGTTTATATGATATGTGTTATTTGTTGGGATATAATTGGCTTGGGTTTCACAATATAATTGCTCAAGACAAATGGACCTTTGTGCCCTCCTCTACCCTGTCATAAAAGAATATTTGAATAGCATGCTTGTTAAAATTGTTCTGACTTGAAACTTTTTATATATTTTTATTGATTTTGATACGATTAACCACTATATTATTTACTCTCCACTCTTGTCTAAAACAGCAGTATATTTCTTAAAATTTATTTACAATCTTCTCAATTTATCTACATATTTTCTTTACTTTACTGGCTTTACTTCACGTACTTTACTTTTCTTTACTGGCTTTTGTCTATGGTGGTATTTTCTGAACTATGGTCAATGAACATTTAATGTATGTATTGCCATCTAAATTTACCTGGTTATTTAAAAATCTTGGATCCGATTTGCCATTGAAGGACTAATTGAATATTCATCAGGCGTTGCATTGGAAGAGGTTTCCATTATCGCATCTAAATTTAGTTCGGATTTCGAAAAAGGATTTACCGTTGTGACTTTCACTTTGCCTAACTAAATTTATCTTTGTCCGATATTTTTCTTTAGTATCGATACATAAATATCCTGGTAGTCTCACAAGAGATCTCTCGTGTGTATGTGAGTGGTGTGCCTTTATGGGCGACCCTGAATGGCGTGCAAATGTACGGCGACTAAAAAGGGTCGCCAGTTCGGGCTTTTTAGATATAATGCCCCCGGCGCTCTCGAGTCCGCCAGTGTTGGGCCGGCGGCATGTATTATAAGGGTTTTGTTACCGGCTTACATCATGTTCTACAAGACAGATATACGACGCGCCAATGCCCCACGCCGACGTTGTATTTTGTAATAGAATGAGATTCGCCGCAGATTCCGTGTTCAGATTAGCACGGACAGGGATTTAATTAGGGACGCTTTTTTCGACTGTTTACTCGATGTGGTGCAATGTTTCGCTTGATCAATTCGCAGAAGTCAATTAATCGAGCGCCCAAACATTTTTTATAAGCAATTTAGGTCGATTTCCGTTTCTGTACGGCGAGGTTTGTTGATCTGTTTTTTGATGATATTTTTTCTTGTTAAACGTAAATGCGAGTAATTGAATATTGTTCTTCCGAGGTAGTACTGATTTAATTTTATTATTTTAACAATGTTTGATACTGGAATTGACCGTATCTGTCCCGTAGTATTTATGGAAGATCTATCAAGTTTTCGGTATTTTCTAATACATAGATATGTACAATAATTTACTATAGGCTTTCAAATGATTGTAACTAAAAGGTCTTTTTAAACACTTTTAATCATTTAGTATTGTTATAAATTAAAATCATCATTACATAAAATGAAAAAAATTTGCTTTATTATTTAGCGATGATGTAGAAAGTTGGCATATCAAAGAATTTTTTAAATTTAAAATTGGTTAATTTTTTGACTGCTATCAAAATTTTTAACATTTTATAAGCTGTGGTAAAGATTTTTGTACTGTGTTGCATTTCAATGCTTGTTCTTTTCTAATTATTTTCATTTTTCCAAAGGGTAATAAAATGACATGTATATAGTTTAAATCCTGTGATTAACATTTTAATGTAAATAGTAAGCCAAAATACATTTAAAAAATATTTTTAGGTAACTTTAGAAAAATCTATAGGCTTTCAAATATCAATACTTCAAAATCAGCCCAACCAATTGCACTATCAAAAAACATATTTTCTATATTTTAATAGCAATCAAAACTGTATGTCCTATAATCTATTGGGCCGAAACTTTTCTTATGTCGTATTTTTAGATGATGACCCAATGATTAATCCAGCCATATTTGATTACTTTATTATTAGAATTCATCTAATTGGACTGACTTATCGAAGGGAAAAGCTATTTTTATTTGAAAAACTATTTAAGATCTTTAATATTAGAAAACATGAAATAAAAATTGTTTTAACTTAGTCACTTATAATTAATTATTTGGTATTAATTTACATGTTGCTACACTTGGATTATGAGTTGTCTTAGGAGCAATGGATCATTAAAACATTAGATAGTGATGACAAGTCGACATTTGTAAACGAGTATATTTTTAATGCATTTTATAAAATTATCCTAGAGTTTATTGATCATTAACATTCTACATTGGTGACCCTTACGATAAATGCTAATTGCGTTTTTTCGCAAGGGGTCACCAATGTAAAATTTTTCTACTCAGAGTTTTAAACAATAATCAGAACTTAAGAGTGATATAAGCTGTTGGGCTAATTTGACTTAATACTACGTTGGTTTAACAGATTGAACTCAACCAATTGTCTTATCCCTATGTGATAAATTTTATTGTTATAATTTTTGTATTAGTGCCAATATTTCATTGATGAAGCAATGCCGGTTGAGGACTATTTTTTTCTTAAAAACATATCGTTATCTATATTTCCAGGTAAAAACAGCTTGTCACTACTGCTTGATATCAGGATTCTCAAACCTGGATTGAACGTAGATCTCTGATTCAGGTTCAGTGGCTCTACAAGTATTTAAAACTGTATTAAAAATCTGATCGTTTACAAAATAAAAAATATTACGAATAATTTTCATCCATATCTTGCCATCCCGTTATTCAAGACCAACTCATGTTGCCATAAATATATCAACATTTCATGATTACAATTCAAAGTGCAAACAATTTATTTTGTGCCAAATTATGAGCTATCAAATTGCAAATTGGTATATGGGATTAATCGACTAAGATCGTTGGCGTGTATCCGTTCAAATTTATAATTGTAGAAATAAAGAAGTAGTTTCAATTTTTCTGTACAAAACAGGAATAGTAACATTTGTCTTTGGGTTAAGTAAACCAATGCCGTGTGTCATAACCCTCATAGTTAGCTTTTTGACGCGATTATGGCTTTGGGAGACTAATGGATCGATTCTGCCACATAACAGACCAATTTCTATATTAAATATTGACAAAAATCATGTGGTTGCTGTGCAGTCAGGCATTTTTCTCAGGTTGTTGTCAGATAGAAAACTTAACATATAAACTGCACAAATGTAAAAAAAAAACGATATTAGATATCAGGGTGTTTCTGACACAGCTTCATAACATACAAGTGACGTTGCAGTTTATGTGCAAAACGCCTAAATGCACAGCAATACATGACAATTTGACGGTATTCAGTATAATTCAGTAGCATAATGTGTGGAAGTGGGAGCGTGACATGGCCTTGCCATAACAATGAAAGGCAGAATCGACCCGTGAATTTTGGGAGCGTTTCTATGTCTAACTGCCCAAAAACTTTTCAGATGCAATAAAATCTTTAAAAATTGCGCAAATTCTCGCATCCTATAAATTTACCTTTATCGTTCATTAAATCCGTGCTAAACCAAGGCGTTCTCTTAAACAGTGTGGTTAGGAGGCAGCGTGTAGTAGCTGTTACTTGCGGTTCTCTACACTAGGCTACAGGTCACACGCGCCTTCTGTATCTGGCCGTGCCTTGATAACGTGTAATATAGGTTGTACATCATAATACTCCACCGGCATGTGTATGCAATCTGATCGAACAATCAATGCCTTTGACAACATATATCGCGAAAGTGCAAACACGCAAACGGTCAGCAGCTTCAGCTTAGGATAATAAATAAAGTTGCTAATCGGACCGACGACTTGCTTTAAACGTTCATTAATAATACGCGGGATTTGTATAATGCTTGCCGAGCGGTTTGGGAGAATATCGAAATTTCACTGTGAGATATAGCGGAATTATTGGTAATAATCTAATGGTAAATTTGTTCATATGAATGCACTTTGACATTTCCGGCTTTATTAGGGCGATTTACATAATTTTTAGATTACTAAATGTATTTAAAACATTATATATTAATTTGTAATCTGCACCCAAAATAGTTAAAAACTTTAGAGTTGATCAAAAATTATTTACGCAAAAATGTATTCCATGTTTTAATTAAAAAAGATTTGAAGCTTTCTAATATCTTTGTATTTAAAACATTTTACTGTTATTGTATTATTAAATATAACGGTTTTACAAAATTTGAATATTTCACAAAAAATATTAATGAATATTAGATAAAAAAGTAATGATTTCATAGGTGAAATTAGAAAATTATTGTACATATATTAATTGCAAAAATAACACTGTTTTATAACGATATTGCTCAATGGCAAAAGTTTTGGTCTGAAAAACATCTCAATTATTTAAAATTTTTGGTCTAATTATTGAATTGATCTTAGCAAATTAAGTTGGAAATTGAGAATCCTATATTTTTGAAACTATATAATCTATTTTACTACACAAAACAAGAATCAAACAACAGTCTATCGGACTATGTCCAATGAAATTCCCAATTGACTTCTGAATATAGAAATATGTTTTATTACTATTTTTCAAAAACTTGTCATATTAACCCATATATCGTATTACCCCATAAGCGGATTAAAAATGGATAGCCAGGGTACAAACAAATCCAAAGTCTTACTTTTAATTTTGAATTAATTTTGCAAAATAATAGCTGCATTATTCAGTAACCGCGAAATACAAATTTCTTAGGCACATTTTTTAAAAAGATTACGCTTTATAGATTTTTGTACTAGTGTTTCATCAGCAGAGTTGCGTTAACAAATAATTTAATTTATCTCTTTCTTATTTACTATTTCATTAATATTATATAACTTTATTGATATTTTTTTATTGTATTCACCTTTGCTAGTGTAAAGATTCAGTTGGACTTAAGGATCAGGTTATATAAGATTAGGTTATATAAAACAAACTGTTGAATCTAACTTAAAAATACCAATAACCTTATAAAATAATTGAATAACATAAAAGTTATATTTAGATGTTGTGAACTAGAAAACAGTGCAAAAATCAAATAGACTAACAACGGATAAAGTACTTTTGTTATGGATATTGATGCATGACTGTTTATCTCTTGATAGCAACATCGTAAAAATTAAGGTAAATTAAGGCTGATTACACAAATTTTACCTTCTACTTTAATATGGTATCGTTAAAAAATCTCTAATTGTGATAATTATGGTGGACCATTTTACTCGCGGAGCTTTAAGCCCCGCACTTCTGTTTTTCTTGAAACGTTTTTTTCCCTAAGAAATGTCAGAAGCTGGCAAAACGTGAAGAAATTATTAAAATATATTTAATAATAGTTATTAATTTGAATAACATGGAAGAAATACAAAAAAGAAAATTGTGGTATCAGTCTTGTTCTACATTTAATAAAACATAAAATTAATTAATAAGGTCAGTAGTTGAAAATGCAAATAAAACTAGCAGTGGATTTTATTTGTTTAAAATCTATTACTGTAACACTCCCTAAAACAAAACACCCACTAGTGCATAAAAGATTTTCTCTACCTATTTTATTTTTTAATTACCTGAAAGACTAGATATATCTTCTTCATAAATGTAACAGTATAATTTTACATCAGGCCAATGAAAAATATCATACCCCAAATTCAAAAATATTTTCTGATATATTTCTGAGTTGAGACTTCTAAATTACTTCTGAGAATGAATTTAATTATAACTCATTGCGCGGAGTTTTTTAATTGTGAACGAGTTCGGCATAAATTGAACCTAAAAATTCTTGAAGCTTTGTGTCATATTTTCATTCTGGTTACATCATCTAACCTGAAACTAGATTTCTCAAATATGATTATAGAGATCCGTGGCGTGTGTCGTCGTGGGGTAGACAAACATCCCTGTGTTGAATTCGATTAGTGTACCGACCAAATATATAACGTCCTTCTGATAACATTATGTGATAATTGAGAGCTTTCGTATGTTTATTGCAATTTCAAACTTTACAGTTGAACTGGTTTAATGAAACGAGAAACATCCACCGCCCGGAGTTAACTTGAAAACTGCACACTGTGGACAATACTTGATTGCGTTGCGATTCTCGGATAGTTTTGATCGGTTGTTATTTCTATCGAATAATATCAAGATTATTTTAAAGACTAACTTTAATTCTGTTGTTTAATGACACTTAAAAAAATCTAACTAGTATTTTCGAGATACTAAATTAATACCGTCATCGTTTAATAAATTATTGTGGGTTGCCTTTAATAATATAAATATATCATTTTTGATAAAATAATTAATGATAATAAATATTTATTAAAAAAATATTAAATATTCATATATAACTATATTTATTTATAAGGACTATTTAAATATAAATAACTATAATTACTATTGTTGGTCTTTTATGTAGGAAAGTTCAGTAATAATTTATGCATATTAGAGATTTTTGTAACAGGGTAAATAGTAACAAATATTTTTAACAGGAACTTAAACAATACTAAATATTTTCATTTCTTTGTTTCGATTGGACATTTAACCACGTCATGTTGTCACAGCCGATTCCTATTGGTAGGGACATGTGCTGATTAGTTTTTGGCAAAGGCAGATCCAGCCGTTAAGAAGATAAAGAGCAAAGAGTGTGTAAAATAGAAATCAAGTTTATGAGAAAACGGAGCATCCGATTTGAATGATCTAAGAAACATTAAATTAGTAATGATTGGGAGAAATGGTTATTAGCTTTTGGCAAAGGCAGGCCCAGTCATTTTGAAGATACAGAGCTAAATATACAAAAAATAGCAGTTTTTGAGAGAAATAAGCATCCGAATTGAATGATTCAAAAAACTTTCTGCTTGTGTTGACAAAACAATTGCTTTTGACAAAAAATATTTTTGGTATTTTTTTTTGTGTATTGAAATTAATTCCCATTTCAATTTTAATTCTGGCTAAAGTGTTAGAGCTCCCTTATGTACTTTAAATAAATAACTTTAACTTTGTAATTCAGTTTATATAATTCTCATAAATAAATATTAGACAAATATTACAGTATTTTTAATAATCTCTATTTGAAAACATTTAATATTCCTAGAACATTTCGTTACAGCAATTTGTCTTAAGGCACGATGCCATGCAACCTAGTAATAGTTTACGTTAATTTATGATAAGAATTTCATAAAAACATGTCAATTTTTTTAAATGTAAGCAAAAAATTACTACAGGTATTATTGTCGTTTTTATCGTTAGTACTTGATCAAACACCAAGTAAGTTGTAACGCCGGACTTTTTCTAGAGAATGATTATTTGTGAAAAAATGAACAATATTTATAAAATTATTTTTACTTGATTTGATAGAGAAATAGTTACAGAATCTTCATTTCGTAGACTATGTAAGATGTAATAATTCATAATAAAAACTTGAGCTCCTAGCTCCCTTGTACTAACAACATTTTTGATTGAATAATGCGTAATACTTACAATCATGAATAAAATTGTTTTTGTATAGTTTATTAGTTTTGCTTTATATCCAATATTTTTTAAAAATGTAGTTCTACATATGTTTTAAATACTAGATTTTATTTCGTAAGGAGTAAATTAATAGATTTTTGTCTTGTCTAGAGTAAAATATTTAATTTCATTCACTATTATTTCTAAATCAAAAATCAATTTGTTTCTAATTTTTTGTAAATGTTATCTCTTTGTATTTTGATGCTCAATTTCAATAAATTAATTTACAATTAATTATCAAATATTAAGGTATTAAAAATTTAAATAATGGCAAAATGTTTAATGAATGAAATTGGAAAATATTAGAAAGTTTAGTTGGTATACTGTATTTTAATACTAAGTTTTTAATACTAAGAGTTTTAGAATTGGAGAATCAAGTAACGATAATACAGTAAAAAAATTAATATTGTAAATAAATGAAATAATTTATTTACTATATTAATCTTCTTGTTCATTATTTTAACATATAATTTTTAATATAAATCTCACATAAGCGAATTAAATTGTGCAAGTTAGATAGGATTCATAAAACTAATGTACTAAGAATATTTTTATCGATTTTGTTTGAATAATGCGTAATACTTACATTTATGTATATAATTATTTTGGTTTAGTTTATTAGTTTTGCTTTATATACAATATTTTGATACTCAATTTTAATAACTTGATTTACAATTAAATATCAAATATTAAGGTATTGAAAATTTGTCCAATAAATAGCAAAATGTTGGTTAATGAATGAAATTGGAAAATATTAGCAAGTTTATTTGGTATACTGTATTTCAATATTTAGTGATAAGAGTTAAAAAATTGATAAGAAAGTAACGATAATAAAGAAATGAGATTAATATTGTAAATAAATGAAACAATTTATTTATTATATCAATGATCTTGTTCATTATTTTAATATCTAATAGTTAATATAAATCTCACACGGACGAATTCAATTTGCTATTCATATATTTAAAGAAGTTTGATAGGATTTATAAAACTAATGTATATAATATACTAGCAAACCCGACAAACTCCGTTTCGCCACCAGATGGTTTCGTGAGAAAGATGAAGAAATTTTTTGTTTGTTTTATATTTGAAAAGGAAAAATTTGATCAGGAAAGAAAACCCGGCTTATTTTTATATATATAGAAGATAATCTATTTGCAATTATTTAAAACAATTATTGATTATTTTTAATACTCGAATTTTTTATTACGGTGCGTGAAGTTCCAGCAATTTGCATTAGGGCACGATACCATGCACCACTAATTTTCTTAGCTATAAACCTTGCGGAGCCCAAGACCTTTCCAATGAATGCAAAATTGTCGAAATCGGTTCGTGCGTTCTGGAGTTATTTCGTCAGGAAGGAAAACCCGACTTATTTTTATATATATAGAAGATATCATTTACCAATATTGGCGAATTTCCAATTCTATTTTGTTTTAATCATTTATACTATAATTTTATATGATGGACTTCATTTAGGATTTCATCGTTCATTAATTTAACTTTTATTCTCGAAAATTAAATATATAATTGTGCTTTAACTCGCCTCAACTTTATTCAATGAACTAAGTGCGCTGGATGGTATTATTCCTTGTTACGTTCGCATTTAAGTTTTGAAGAGAATTAAATTACATTTTATGTGGGATAATATTTGCGTTACGATCATATAGTTGCTGATGTCGCAGGATAACTGATACTTTAAGTGCTGACAATGTTTATTTGCACTTTTTAACGTTGGATAAAATATAATTGATGATTTTTATCCAATATGTTCACAAATTATTTGTGAATGTCTTACACGCGAGTCTAGTTATCGACCTCTATCGTTTCAATTGTTTATAATTGTTTAATCATGATTCAGAAAAAATTATCTTAGAGTATAATAATCCGCTTTTAAAATAAAATATGTTCTAATGAAATTTGTTTTTAGTATCCGTCGTCTATCAGTTATCTGATATTATGTTAAATATTTAGAGAACATAGGACCTGTAAGGCCTGACTAAGGATAATATACTACTACTAATACATACATACACACACACACACACACACATATATATATATATATATATATATATATATATATATATATATTATCTCTATATATTATTGAATTTATTGAAATTTTTCCTGTGGCAATAAACAAAGCTTTTCTTTTATATTTTATTATGGTTATAATGAAAACATCATTATATATTTAAAAAACACAGCTTTTTCTTAATATAAATAGTTTTTCTATTTTCGTATTGTGATATCATGTGATTGATTATATTCATTATTTAACATTACATGTTTTATTTAAAATATTTTATATAGGCGAGCTAGGGACTTGTTGTAATCTTTTTTTTTAATTAATATTTTTTGCGATCCACTGAGTACACTTCTACAAAATAAAAATATATAGATGAACTGTAACTATTCCTCTTCCGAATCAAGTGCGAATAAATTCCATAATTAGTATTTAATTTTTTTAGAATTAATCATTTTCTAGAAAAAGTGCAATCTTACAACTTTACCTCTGCTTGGGGCTAGTTGTACATCTACCGGGGCAAGTATGTAGTAACTACCAAAGAATCACAGTAATACTGCTTATACATAATTTATTTTCCTATACTTATTTTTAAGAAAATTGACTTGGTTTAGGTGAATTTTTCATAAATCATCGTGAACGATAATAATGAATACAAATGAAATATTTGATGTTTCCACGTTTTTCTTTTTTTCCCATATAATATATATTTTTATTACTAAGATAAAATATATAACAATTGTTATAAAATTTGTTAAAGTATCATACCCTTGGGTAATAAACTCATATATTTTAATTATAAACTGTAATTAAACCTATTCAGTGAAATACATGATTTTAAATCTTAAATCCTAAATCATTATAGTCTCCAGTAATATAAAATATGATCATAAATAATCGTAAATTATAATGATCATAATATTTTTTAACTCGTTTTATTTAGCAATCAAAAATACATAAAGATTCCTATGAACTAAAATATCATAATATAAACTTAAGATATAGTGTCTCCTGTAACACAATTTACATTTGCCGAATCTTTCAAACTATTAATTTCTCTCAATCTTCTTCAATTGAATCCGTATGTAATTATTGTACGTTACAACTAGCTCCGAAGTTTTGTTTCAACCAACCCCAGCTGTGATTTTTTTACATTAATCAAGATAACTATAAAATCAATTTAGCAATCACAACAATTACACATTATTACAGATTCTTCAATTTGAAACAAAATAAGATATAATAAATGCAAAATTATTGGATAATAATAATGCTAACCGAATTTTTATGAAAGTGAAATTTTATATTACCTGTCAAAATTGACGCACCTGCATACTTTTGTATATTGCTTCAGTCTGCGGGACAGTAGCTACTAAACCAATATGCGGTGGATTTACACATATCCGATCAAAACTTAGAAATATTTAATATCGATAGAGATCCTATTGTTAAATGCCTGTTATTACTTAAGGCGTCTAGATCGACAAGACATACTACTTTTGACTTGTCTTAATTAAGTCTAGCTATACAACTCAACAAACCTCATTCAAAACATTAGACTGCAAACTCATATGATTTGTTTATTATTATTATTCTACATAGAGTTGGTGTAAATTATACCAGTATGAGATACAAGTGAAAATTATGCCGAAATTATGAAAACGACCCTACTTGATTCGAAGAATTTATGATATGAGAAAATCAGAGCAAACTGTTCCGCCATTTACAAAACTCTGTGCCTGCAGTCAGCGTATTCTCTCATATCCCTGTGCAATTCCAGTGCAGATATTCTCATTCGCGTTTATTTACATTCTTGATAAAATTTACAGTAACGATTGTGGTTTCATAACGAAACTGGCAACCGCTGTTGCGGGACTTTGGCAACTTGCATCCGAGCGGCCGTCGCAGCAGCGACTATTATAATGCCGAAACCGCTCGTCTGCTTCCTGCTCCCTTCCTCGGCCGCTTCGCCGTCCTCTCGTTCTTGGCGTTCCTGCGAGGGCGCGCGAAATAAAACACAAAAACTGGGAAAACTAATGGAAACAATACGTGAGCGCGCGCCGAGCAGCCAACGGCGGCCGATGCGAGAACGTCCGACAGTTGCACTGAACGGCGGAGCAGCGGATTTAGATAATATATTTCGAAGCTATTTACATTTAATGCTCTTATTGATTCGATGCCATTGCATATGTGTGACAAAAGACGCATACGTAGCGTGACTTTTTCGCCTATTGCAAATCCTTTTCATTCGCCGTTTCATTGTTTTGTTTGCACTTTTTTCAACGACATTTATTTTACACCATCCAACTGATGACAATGAAGGTAAGATGAATATTTGATATGATGAATATGGTAGGGCTGGACATAAAAGGTCCAATTTGACTTTGAGCAATGATATTGTGAAAACCAAACCAATTATATCATAACAAATGGCACATATCAAACAAACTATTCAGTAAAACGCCAGCCAATTCATTATTGTAAATATTTTTATTCCTGTATTTTATTTACTTCCCGTTATAGTAATCGCAAAAAAATCGAAAATGAATTTTTTTATATATCTTTACGTTTCAGGAGTTTCTGAACATTTTGGCACCCTTAGAAAAAATGGATGTATGTGTGTGTGTGTGCGCAATACAAATTTTCGTTGACGATTTCGGGAACACCGATCAACCGATTTGCATAATTCAAAAAACATTCGATTCGCATTGATACGGAGACGTGCTGATTAGCTTCTAGAGATGGCAGGTCTAGCCGTTCCGAAGATACGGGACAAAAAGTGCCAAAAACGGTAACTCAGTTTTTAGGAGAACAAACCGTCCGATTTTAATAATTCAAAAAACATTTACTTATACTTACTGAACAAAGAACTATTCAAATTTTTTGAAAGGTAGGTTCAGCGATTGATAACTCTCAATAAAAATAAGTTAAAAAATTGCCATTTGGCGGTCAAAAATGTTTATTGGACTTATGTACATTTTTATGGGTTCCGTATCAAGATTTTTAATTACGGTACGGAAGGTTCCAGCAATTTGCTTTAAGGCGGGATGCCATGCGCCCCACTAGTTATTCCTTTTTTTCAAAAATGGCAAGGTAAAATGGAACTGCCAGGGAACAAACAGATCCAATTTTACTCAAGCAAAAATCTCAGCTAATTTATTATTGTAAAAATTTGTATTTTATTACTGTGTATCAAAAATTTGTTACCTAGCCCAGTTTGCCTTATAGACGGGAGAAAATGGGGCAGACGGAGGCAAACAGGTTTATTCTTACTTAGTAAAAATCCCAGCTAATTCATTATTATAGAAATGTTTTTTTTTGAAATTTTATTGGCCTCTGCTTTACAGCATTTTTAGCCACCTACATTATTAGAAATGTGTTTTTATTCCTGTTTTACCAAAATTTGTCATTTAAGTTTTTTTGTCCGACTAGCGGGATAAAATGGGACAGCTAGCGGAAAAACAAGTCCAACCTTACTTTTAGTTTTAAAAGATTTCACGAAATAATAGCTACATTATTCAACTAAGGCAAAATGTGAATTTTATATACATTTTTTACAGAGATAATACTAGATATATTCCTAATCTGATATTTCTTTAGAAATATTCATCAACGGAGTTGGATAATCTATTTTTATAATTTATCTCTTTTAAAATTGTTTATTCAACTTTTTTACTTCTTTGTTTGCTTTTTTACTCTTATGCCAGGGTAAAGGTTTAGTTTTTTTTACGCCACCCGCGTGTAAGCTTTTAAAGTGGTTATATATAAATTGTTGAATCTAACCTCAAATTGAAAATATATTTTATACAAAAATTGAATAACGTATACCTAAAAATTATATTAAGGTCTTGTAAACTAAACAACAGTGTCCACAACCAAAAAAAACTAACGAAAGAAAATTTTGTTGTGGTTTTTCAAATATTGCGTTCTATCTCCTAAAAGCAACGTCGTAAAAAGCAAGATAATTACTGGTTTTTCCCTTTCAAACCTTGTTAAAAAAATCTCAACTTCACTTATATTTGATATATCGGTGGTAGACATTTTTACTCACGGGTCTTCAAGCCCCGCTCTATCCTGTACATGCTAAAAGTATTTTAATTTCACGTGTTTTTTTGGTTTTGCTAAACATTTTTCAATTTTTTGTGATAATATATTTTAAAAATATTTATATTATATGAATGGGAATTTGACAATAACAGATATCATCCACTGATGTTTACATTGAGATCATACTTTTGCTTAATTTGTAAATTGTGAAAATATATGATCAGATATAATAGTGATAACTGATTTAATAGTAATAGTAATGATTTAAATGTAATAGCAATAACTGATTTTAATAAGTTAGTTTTGATATAAGTTAAAATTTTCCATGTAACCACGATTTTGTTTCCATTTTTTCCTTATAAAGCACTTCTCAAGAACGTGTTGGTATCTTCCTAATCGTGTATGTATTTTCCGGCATTCGGCGGTATCGATTCCTTCCATAGATATTCATAACGTATCTCTAATGTCATTCCACATCTATTTTCCCGGCAGCATTTGAATACGGCGATGTGTTTCTTAATGCCTGCAGATATATTTATTTGAAGTTCTTTTGAGGAGCATTTAGAAAAACACAAATAGTAAAAACTATATATCATTAGGTAGGGTTGAGCGCAGCTTAAAATTTTGTGGGTAAGAAGGTTCATCTGAAAAAAAGTAAAATTAAGAATTTTTCAACAACAATATGTATAACCAGGCATCATCTTAATTTTTACGACGTTGCTATCGGGAGATAAACGGCCATGAAAATTCATAACAAAAGTATATTCTTTTGTTGTTAGTTTTTATGATTATGAGCACTGTGGTTTAGTTTACGAGACCTCAATATAATTTTTAAGTAAATTTAATTGTTTTATAGGATGAATTGTAAATTTTAAGTTAATTTTATCAATTTTTTATATAACCTATATGAAAGCATACACGTGTTTGGACCCAATTTATGTTTTTCTATTTTTTTTGACAAAATTTCAGCTATTGTTCGATTCAGTAGCAATAACTTATTCCAAGTTCAGGTTCAGTAACAATATAGCTTCTTCACAAATATTAGGAAATTTCAGTTCAGTTAGAAGTGAAGTACACAGGCATAGTTTTTAGTATAAAAATAAGTTCACTCAGAATCTATTAGATCGATCTTAAAACATAAGTAAAATTTATATGATCTATTCAGTTATACCAATAAACCATTACAATTCATCAATAAAACCAATAAAACTTTACATTTTTCATCTTTACTGTAAAGACTACTCATTGGATGTGGTTCCAAATTTTATTTTTCAACAGAAGGATTATTTCGAATTTAGGCACACGTTCAAATATTTTTTTATTCATAGTTTATTTAGAAATCAGAAATATACAACATTTCTATGAGCTAAACTGTAAGCCTTGTACTGTAATAAAAATAATATTCAATGAAATTATCTTTTTATGTGGTTATGCATTGTACAGTGGCCAGGTTCTCTTTAACCTTTTTCTCTGACCAGTTTGTAATAATTTGTGCGCTAATAGGTTAGGATGATTTTTTAGTTTGTTTTTGTGTTTTGATGTTTGTGTGTTTTGATGTGTTTCTTGAACACTTTGCATATGAAGATCATTGTATACAGTTTTGTTAGTCACATACCACGGAGAATCTAGGATCGATCTCAGATTTTAGTTTGTGATTTCTGAATAATTGCTGCGTTGGATTTTGAAGTATAGCCCCATAGCTCTAATCCATATGTCCATATAGGTTTGATTATGGTTTTGCAAAGAAGCAGTTTGTTTTCAATTGCTAAAGAAGCAATTTATTTTCAGCTGCTTTTAGAGCTATTTGCTATCTTTTTTTCATTATATGTTCTTTCCAGCTCAGTTTATTGCCAAGATGAATTCCAAGGTATTTAACCGTTGTTCTTTATGGAATTTCCACATTATTCAAAAATAGCGGTGAACATTTCTGGTGACATAATGAAAATGTTACTTGAACTGATTTTGATTTGTTGATTTCAACTCTCTAAAATGATGATTAATAACCAAAAAGATCAAGTCTAGGTTTTAAAATTTTATTTTTGTTAAAGTACAAACCAGCTTTGAATGCTGAACACATGACAGATAAAACGATGACAAATCTTTCCTTATTTATTCTGTAATACTTAATGTCATTTAAAGAATTTAATATCAGAATCATGAAAATATAATCGGGATGCACATCGTCGTGTTGTGTAACAATGCATATGCTCCAAGAACTTGTATCTCTGCATCGCCATTGTTTAGATTTGAACTACGGTACCATAATGGACTCCATTAATATTGTTGATACGATTTTCCCGCCGTACTCCATTTGTGTTACAAACTAACGAATAATAACTACAAGGAGACTTACCCGTTGTGATGTAGTTACATGTAGTAACATGTAGCATTTGGGTTTTTTTGTACAATTGTTTACATATCGAACTAGGCCATAATTTGTAACGCCCCGTTCTGAAATTCAACAGAATTTTTACGGTTTATGTTCTCATAATATTTCATTAATATTCGTTAATATAATCAATTTTTAAGATTTTGATATAACGTGGAAATGTATTTTTTCAATGGAATATCGACTGATGATATGGACTTCACAGTACTATCTCTTTTTAGTATCTTGCTACTTGCTGATAGTAATAAGACAATAATTTGCTTTAATTTTGTAATCTGTTAAACATAAAAGTCAAAATAAAAAAATCAAGTGGACCACGTAACCTAAATGTACACAAATTAAAAGACAAACATCTTAATCACGCCCCCTCGACGGATCCGTCACATTGACCTCCACATAATATATAATATTATTCATTCTAATTAGCAGTACTACTTATTTAGTTGTTTATTTATATTTTTATTTATTTTTATTGTGCTTAGTTTATTAGTTATGTTTTTTTATTTGTTGTTATCCTCATTCACCTCATAGATCATTTTATTTTTAAGTTTACTCATATAATCACAAAATTTAAATTTAACATATCAAAATTGAAAAGGCTTACTACTGGGTAACCTTTTAGATCTAATGTTTAATAGTTCATATATCATCAAAATTACTGAATGTCTTCCTTTTTGTAAACACAAATTGTAATTCAATAAAAAGAATAAAAAATAAAAAATAGAAAAACAACTTAATGTACGCAATTGATTAATTTTATTGTCGGTTTTTTATCTTTTCGAAGGAGAAGTTTTATATTTTCTCAACGTTTCAAGCCATCCCAAGTCGAATAAGACCAAATTTGGGAAAAGTATGTATATATGTGTGTATGCTTGTGTGTGAACAGATTTTTTACTTTGAATCTCAAAAACGGCTGGACCGATTTCTGAAATTTAAAAGCCATTCGATGTGACTCAATAAGGACTTGCGTTTGTCAGTTTTGCGCGATTATTGCCCAAACCGTTTCTTTGTAAATAGCAGAAAGTGAAAAATTCTGAATCGATTTTGAAAATTTAAAAATCGTTTGAAAGATATTGATTGAGAATCGACTTGATTAGTTTTTGGTAAAAATTCGCTGGCACAATTTCTTGTAAATAACTGTTGAAAAAATTTTTTCGGTGGTTTTTATGAATTTTTATGGACGATAAATACCATGGTCTTATAGATCATACTAAAATAATACGGCCAGGACAAGTCGTTTAATTTTAAAAATTCGTCAAAGTTTGAATAAATTAGTAAGTTTTTTGGCATTTGTCAAAATTAGACCTATCATCGACATTTGCTCAAAGACGTCATACCGATTTCAAAATTTAAAAGCCGTTCCGATGTATCTCGATGAGGTTCATCGTTTCTCAGTTTTGAGCGACGGTCGGCCGAGCCGTTTCTTTTGTATTTTGCAAGAACTGTAAAACTTTTCGTTTACGTTTTAGCTCACAATACTGGAACTATTGTAAAGAATTAAGAACTGTTAATTAAGAACTTGCGTGTGTGTAAGAACGAAAGATATTGGTTGGAATTGATACTGATTAGTTTTTGGTAAAAATCGACCGAGCCGTTTTAATTGTAAGTAACTGTTGAAAAAAACATTTTTTTGTCGATTTTTATAAAACTTTTTTGACTAATTATATCACGATCCTAGAGAACACATACCGAAATATAACGGACCTACGACAATTTCAAAAATTCATCCAAGTTTGAAAAATATTATATTCCCGTTGCAAATCATGACGGCTAGACGTGCTGTTAGTTTTTGGCTAAGACAGTTTCAGCCATTTAGTGAGAATCTTTCACTTTTTAAGAGAACGGAGTATCCGATTTAAATGATTCAAAAAACATTTACTTGTATTGATGGAAAGAAACAAGAGTAAATATTATTTCTGACAAAGTATTGAGATTAAATTCCGCTACCTTCTTCATGTAAGCCGAGCAATATGCCATTTATATACCAGTATTAGTTAAGATCGTTATTTTCTCATGAACTCAAAAATTTGGTAAACGCTATGTCGGAGCTGAGAATGTTCTAAAAAGTGTAAAACTGAATCACCGAAAAGAACATTACTGAAAAACGTACCTGCGCATTTGAACTCATCCAGGCATATATATCTTCAAAAACGAAAACTATACATCTATGCAAATCCAATTTTCGTCTAAATCTCATTTAATAATATCTTTATAAGTAGCTCAAAGAAAATGATTGTATATTCAAATGGGATATTTTTTACGAGTTGCTCGAGATCCTCGCAGTTTCTCTGTCTTGAAATGTTTTATTTATTATGTTATATTTACTATTGCTATTCATATTGTATAGTTTCTGAGATCTCGCGCTCGGCGGGTTATTTACGGATATCCGAATGCGCAGCAGATTTGCATATCGTTGCGTTACTGAACAATACCAATACAATTCTTTCTATGCAGATTTCATTGGAACGAATTCCTTACTATAGGCGTATGTAAGTATATTGTATTTATAGACGATACGTTATTGCAATATTTATATTTATTTTGCTAGATTTTATGCTTACAATATAAGTATCTGGATGGCAGATATACTGCATTATTGCCAGTGTTGCTTTATATATAAATCTGGTTTATACTATTAAATTCTTCTAGAAATTGATTTTAAAAACATGCTTGAAGAAATGTGTCAGCCACTGATGAAATATATGTATATTTTTGTAAAATTATAAAGGAGAACGCAATATCTAAAGTAGTGTGGAACACAACGGTCGAATATGATTTCCAGCAATTTAAGTAAAACTAAACCAAATATATCACAACAAATAACACCCCCATACATATCAATCAAACAACTATATGGCTAGGTTCCTTGAAATTTTTTAGCTAAATTATCATTGTAAAATTGTTTTGTTGCTGTTTTTTCAAAACAGTTGTCAACTGGTCGCTTTTACCCCATAGGCGAGGAAAATGGGACAGCTTGGGTGCAAATAGATTTAATGTTTTATTAATAATTTTAAAGGGATATTGCGAAATAATAGCTATATTGTATCTTAGGGAGCGCTGTAGACAGCGCATAAGTTTTAAAATCTCTCTTAATAATAGCAACATTAATCAATCAATGCAAAATATAAATTCCATGGATAATTTTTTTTCATGGATAACTTGATCTGGTATTTCGTCAGAAACTTCATCATCAGAGTTGAAATAACTATTTATTTAACTTATCTCTTGTGAAACTGCTTTTTAACTTAATTTACTTTTTTATTCACTATTTTTTATTCTTTACATCTTTAAAGCTCAGATGGTTATTTTTACTCCACCTACATGTATGCTTTTATAGAAGTTCTTCAAAAAAAGATTAATATCGCTTAAAAATAACAATACACCTTATAAACATTTTGATAACGCAAACTTGAAAAATAACATTGAGATCTTTTAAACTAAACAACAGTGCTCAACGCCAAAAACATAACGTATGCAAATACTTTTGTTTATAGATTTTCTAACATTGTTGTTAATCTCCCGATAGAGACGTCGTGTGAAAATCAAGATGACGACCGGTTTACATCATTTTCCCTCTACTTTTAAATATTGTTATTACAAATTTTTAACTTTCTGTGTTTGAGATATCGATGGTGGACCCGCGGGCTTTTACTTGAATTACTTGATAAATTCAAATTGGACCTTTGTACCTTGCCCTAATTTATGGAAATCATTTAATTATTATTTGAAATAAGATTATTTTGTAGTAATTCATAATTCCAACGTATCTCAAATATTTTGGTGTTAAAATTTTATTGTTTGTTTTTATCGCACTGAGATGTTTAATAAGTACTCACATTCCATAAATTCATTATCATTATGTATGATATCATTTA
>NW_020539588.1:0-34402 GCF_003426905.1 Ctenocephalides felis
TAAATTCATTTTGCTGTATTTTAGATATTAGACATTAAAAAAACGTATTGAAAAAATCCTATATGCATATGTATGTATGTACATATATGTGTATATATTATATGTATATATGTGTGAGATTGAAAAATCTGCTTTCGCTGATCTTTCATTTTCTTAAAACAACGCAATGAAGCGAATGTTCAAATTCGCACGATTTGAATAAAATGTGCAGAGTATATAGAATACTAACGCAAGCGTTTACTACACTAGACTTTCATCTAGCGCCCAAGAATTGATTGAGCTATGCGTTTAAAGTATAATATTCAAAAAGAACGCCGTTTTCACAACGAACTTCGTGATTCGCTCAGGCATATATGTATATATATATATATATATATATATATATATATATATATATATTAACAAAGTCTAATAATCGGGCATAACATCAATAAAAAACATGAATTTCTTTCAAAAATTTATTTTAAATCCATACGTTTCGGCTATAATCCTAGCCTTCATTCAGTGGAAAATTAGTTGATCTTAGTGTTAAATTGGAAAATTTTAATAATCCATGGTATTAAAATATGGTAATGCACTACACTATGTATTATAAACATTAACTTGAAATTACACAATATTTCACAAAATACTGATTTGAAAAAATCACAAATGGATAGTGTTATTCGTAGACTTTATTTTTGAAAAACAAAAAAACCCAACTATCTCTATGAACACGAGGTATTCTAATATTGTCTAGGTATCTCTTACAATGTTTGACACAGTACTAAACATGTGAATATATACAGAGATATTAAAAATAAATCTTAAATATCGAAGATGAAGGACAAGGAGATGGATATTATACAATGTAAACAAAAAAAAGAGTGCTCGATCGCATTAAAATCAACAAATGTGAACACAGATTAATTTATTGAAGAGAATGAGATAAATGAATAAAAATAGTTAATAAAAAATTATAAAATATAATTATGTTTATATATAAGAGTCGTGTAAAGTATTTTACGAATAAATATACATTTGTGTCGGTTCTCAGATTTATGCTATTGTTAGTTTGAACTATTAATTAATTAACTGATTCTGACATGCTCCGTTTAAATAAGTCTTTTTCATGAAATAAGATTTGGAAATTATCATAATAAAACTTATGATTGATGATATTCGCTGATATTCGATCCACGAGCGTACTTTTAAATTTTTTATTATCTATTAATAGATAAATTTTTCCGTATTGTTATTTATGCTGCTTGAGTCTTTTATCTTAGTTCTTAGTACCGGAACGAAAATGTTTGAGAAAAATTAAATGTTTTCAAATAGATTATCATAAATTAATACTGTAACATTGTCTAATATTTATAAGAATTATATAAATTGAATTTGAAAGTTGAAAATATTTGTATAAATTTAAACAAAGTTATTTATTTATTTATTTATACAAACAATTTATATTTTAATATACTCATGTATATTAGAACTTAAGTCAGATATACAATTAAAATCTGAATTATTTTCGATATACAAAAAAATTAAACAAAAAAATTTGTTTTTTTCAAAAGCAATTATTATGTTAAAACAAGCAAAAAGTTCTTTTAATCATTCAAATCAGACACTTCTCTCAAAAACTGCCATTTTTGCACATTTAGCTCTGTATCTCCGAAACCGCCGGGCCTGCCTTTGCCAAAAACTAATCACCACTTCTCCCCGTCAAATCGGATGCTCCGATCTCTCAAAAACTTGATTTCTATTTTCTGCATTCTTTGCTCCGTATCTCCGAAACAGCTGGACCTGCCTTTGCCAAAAGTTAATCAGCACATCTCCCTATCAATAGGAATCGAATGTTTTTTGAACCATTCAAATCGGTTAATCCGTGCGCCCGAAAACGTGCACGAAAACTTGTATCCATACATACATACACACACATTCATTTATTCTGAGGTATGCCAAAATGTTCAGAAAATTTTCGATTTCGATTTTTAGATGATTACAATAACTTACCCTACGGGAAGTTAATATAAGTTCTTGTTCTTATGAATTTTGGACGGCGACGCTTATGTAAACATGAAAGTAAGTGAACAGTACTTAATAAAGAGGAGTTAGAATAAAGAATATTGTTTCATATTTCTAAAAATAATATAAACTGAATTGCAAAGTTAAAATTATTTATTTGAAATATATATATATATGTGTGAGCTTTCGAATTTTAGCTAGAATTAAAATTCATTTTCAATATTTTTAGAAAATATAATCTAATCACCATACTTATCCTCATCTAATCTTTTCCTCTTCATCCTCATTTAATAATTCAAATTGGATGGTCCGTGCGCTCAAAAACTCGTCGAGCGACTCTTTGTCAAAAACAATAATCAGCATGTCTCCCCGTCGGTAAGAATCGAACTTTTTGGAATTATTCAAATCGGCTGATCTGGGCGCCAGAAATCATGAACGAAAAATTGTATCCATATATACTTAAGCCGGCCACAGACGATACTGTCCACGACAATATTAGAATACCCCGTGTTCATATAGACTCTATATTATAGAGTCTATATGTAATTATATATAAACCGGCAGTGTATTTGCAAATCAACATGTTGATTTTTATTTCGATTTGATTGTATATTTATTATAATATAATATTATCTAGTATATTTTTGTTATTATTATATTAATACAAAACATAATTCGATTGTAATACCAAATTTAGTTTCAAATACCCGATTACTAAAATTCATTAATTTTTATTTCAAATTTTGCGCCAATAATTTGAATGCCAAAAGCAGCGCCATCACGTCGAGCGGAGGCCCCTTTAAGTAATCCTTCTGAAATATGAACACGAGCATAGATAAACAAGTATAATAGCATAGATAAACAAGTATAATAGATCGCTATGTCTGGCGGTTTGACGTTACCTCGATTGGAATACAAATTTTTAAAATAGATGGCAACACATGTATAATATTTAAATTACCCCTGGTTTTACTTCTTAATTTGTACGTATCGTATACAGCCCCAAAAACCTGAATAATTTTTAATATTGGAAATAAGAACAAATCATACGAAATACAAAATATATATTTTCAAAGATATTACATATGTTTAAAGAACAATTAAAATTATGTTTATATTAACAATTATAATTACAGTTATGGAATGTTTGAAAATATAATAATTATTATACATAATTATAAAAGTATTATAATTTCACAATTATGCTTAAATAATATTTCAAAAACTAAATATCTAAGTGAAGAAAATCACAGAAGTATTTACTAAACTAAGCACAAATAACTGACTAATAATAATTACTTAATGACTAATATTAATATATTAAAATCTTACAAACTAAGAAGAAACTACAAGCACAGGAGCACGCAATGAAATTACAAATTTAAAAGGAATGACAAATAATACAAAAATTTAAAGGGTTAAGAAAAAAACAAATAATTTGTTAAAAAGTACAAATACTTCACAAACAAAAAAGTTCTAAAAACATAAAATATATATATTGATATCAAAATTGAGAGAAATTCAAATTCCTAGGATTAAAACTCATTTACGAGACATTGTTCTTTATTAATTCTGCATGTAATAGTTATTTCGCTATCTAATGAATTATAGTAAAGTGCATTCATTAACAAAACCTTTGAATAGTTTCTGTACGAGTGTTTTATAACATTACATTTAGCCATGTTCCATCATGAAAACATTATCATTGAAATTGCCATAAAAGATCAACAAAGTGTTTACAATGAACAGAATAATGTTTTATGCACATCAATTGTTTATGAATCAAAAGATAAAAGCAATATTTTTGATTCCCAAGGTCGGTAACAAATATATCTTGAATTTAAACATTATATTGGGATGTTACACAAGTTTTATTTGAAGAATATTATAACACTAATCTTCAATCAAAATACATTAAAATCTTATGTATGGTATAGACTCTCTTTATAAGTGTTTACATTTGCTAATGTAATAGATAATCTTATTAAATATAACAATGAACTTACGTTGATGAACATTTAAACCAATACTAGTTTACTTATTAAGTGTTTACATTTGCTAATGTAATAGATAATCTTATTAAATATAACAATAAACTTACGTTGATGAACATTTAAACCATACTAGCTGAATAACTGTTTTGCAACTTCAACAATATGAGATTCAATCCAATCATATAACAATTCCGAAGATAATGGTATTTCATCAAACATCAAAACACAGTATCTGCTACTAATACTTTTTAAAAGAAATAGCTGAACCTAATGTTTTAAATAGACACTCATAAATACCGCTATACACTTGTATCTCTGAATGCAACTTTCTCAATGTTTGAGGACATGGCAAAATAAATATTTGTCTCCAAAAATAGTAGACCTTTGGAGACTTTTTGTACGACTTATTCCTTAAATTATTGCATTGTTTATGAATCCTTCTTGTCATTACATATTGCATTCCTTGGTTGTCAAAAGTACTCCTGCGCTTTGTTCGTGCATTTTGCAGCAATTTGCAGGTACCGCCAAGACACCTATTCAATATAATAACATGTTGACATATCTTGATTATATAAATTATTGCTGCAATTATTATTAAAAAATACCTTTGCGGAAACTTGTATTGGAATAGCTAAATATTTTAACCCGCACTTGACACTTTTTTGGGTACTATAAAAACACTTTGCCATATTAAATTTCACAAATGTTCACTTAAACAAAATTAATTAATTAGAAACAACACGAGTTCAAAAAGTTAGGTTATTCGTACAGCCATACAGACAGCGATCAAATACTTGACAGCCACTTGCATGAACCACGAACAATTTGTAGTTGAAATTGAGTGCACATGAGCCATCTGTTTTTAAAAATTGAAACTACTCAGGACCAAAACAGTGCAACGCGCATTTGTTCGAAGATAACTCCCCATGGTTAACTGTATCGTAAACGTTTTTCTTCTAAATAACTTAGCAGGTGCGTTAACGGGACGAAAACGATCGGCAGTAACGGTTTGCTTACACAAGTGATGTTAGTATGTTTGACTGTTTGACAGTTCATTGAGTAGTTACAATAATGTTGTTCTTGTTCTTTCATAAGTCGAGTGTTAAATTTAATATATGATAGTAGTGAATTTATAATTAAGCAAATGGTAATTTAAAAATGTTTTTATATTCCTATTATTCCGATGCTATTTATTTGATTCAATGCAATTAATACATATTTCAATATGTTTATTTGTATATTTTACAGGCCAATTTAATTAAGGATATAGAAATCAAGGAAGATTTCCCAAAATCTTTATTGTTGGATAAACATGTTCAGTTTATTTCTAGTTACGGAGTGAACAAAGAAGAATATGTGAGTTTTCATTAATATCTAAATATTATAATGGTACTTTACATTTTATCGGCGGAAATATGTGATTTGTAAATTAAGAATAAATCTATTAATGCATTTATCTAAATATCTGAAAATAAATATGTTGAAAAAATGAACCGAACTGCTTTCCTCATGAATTTATATACTCGTATATTCATATTGTGTTACTTTTGAATTTGTACCAAATAATTTTTACTATTGGATATTCAGTGCAACCTTTGCAGATGATACGGTAATTCTAGCAATACGGTAATACAAAAACACGCAGATGAAGTAGAAAAGTGGATGAAATTGCGAAAAATAGAAGTAAACAATTTTAAATCAGTTCATGCTACTTTTACCATACGACAAGGTTCATGCCCTCCTGTTAGTTAGTTAGTTAGTTAGTTAGTTAGAGTGGTAAATTGGTTCCTGTATCCAATGTAGTTAAATATCTGGGAATACATTTGGATAGGAGACTAACCTGGCATGAACATATAATTAAAAAGCGCCAGCAGCTCGAACTGACACGAAGGCAATTTAAGTGGTTAAAAGGCTGAGCAATAATAGCAGAAGCAATTAAAATATTTCAATGAATTGCAAATCGCCTCATTCAATATAAATACGATCTAGAAAAATCTCTAAAAGTCAACCTAGTCAATTCCGAAACTCACTTCAATGAAAAATCATATTTAAGGATACAAAATTACGTAACATATTCTACAAATCTCCCAGATGAAAAATGCTATGTAGTAGCAGCAAAATTAATAAAAAATGATATTAAACTCACTCTCTGCCTCCTTTTCAACCAGAGACTATACAAGCTTATTTAATCTCAGTGTAAACCAAATATTATATCATAACACTAGCATCTTTTAGTGCCCTCCAAGACACAAAATTTATCTGCCAATTTTAATGTATTCTTCAACGGCATAGAGAATCATCATAAACATACATCATGGGGCTCTAGACTAACTGAAGCCATAGAAAAAAGAACTACGAACATCAATGTATTAGATAAATGCTTCACATATATCTACAGGACACACAACATACTGGCCAACTAATTTTTTTAAAATAAAAGGTATTCTTACATATCGATTCATTATCGAACCCAACTTTATCTATCTTTCGACCACTCCCAAATTCTCCTAACAACTTTTCTAGACCGATTCATAACGCTTTTCAACTCCACTCTTCAATTTAACTAATTGTAAGGGCCATCTATATGGAAGATCGCAAAAATTATAATGGTTCTAAAACCTTAAAATCTTATCGACCTACAAGCCTTCTTCCATCTCTATCAAAAATTTTAGAATAACTCATTCTACAAAAATTTCTAGAAGATCATCCCGAAAACACCTAGATACCTAACTACCAATTTGGTTTTAGAAGACATCATTCTGCTATTTAACAATGCAACAGGATCACCAACTCAATCCTATCTGCCCTGGATAAAAAATAATTTTGTGAATCAGTTTTTCTGGACATCAGTCAGGCGTTCGATAAGGTTTGGCACATAGGAATTCAAAATGAGTATTATAGACAATGTAGACTTGACAGTTTCTCTAAACCAGTGCAAAGATAAGAAAGCTAGGGAAGAAATTTCATCCCATCGGGTTTTGATAGCATACAATGTGAGGTGTAGGTACATTAGTAAAAAGTGAGCAAAAGTTACTGTATTATTCCTCTTATTATCAACTCAAAATGAAGATACACTATATTTAATGTGACTGACCACGTACTTCGGATAAAACATTGTGGGACAGCAACATCAACTTAATTACAAAAATTCTATTCGATAACCTTGTAAACGTACACTATTCCGGGATAGTACATTATTACGGGACTTTTTCATTTTGATCGCAAAATAAGAAAACAGTCGGTGAATAATAATTTTAAACAATACCACATAAACTATAATTCGAATCTCATCAAATAAGCACGATTTTCCATTTTAAATATTAGTTTTTAAAACCATATAGAGCATCAGTCATAACCCGATCGCCATTACGTACAGTCCTGTTGTTAGTTAGGTTAATGTGACGCTACAATTGCTTAAGATTTTTATGTGACACTGGTAAGCTTATTCAATATAAATTTGTGATATTATTGTTAAGAATTAATAAGTGATAAGTTTTATAGTTAAATCGAGCAAATATGTTTTAAGAAAGTGTCAATTTTGTGACTCCCGTAATTAAGTTCACACAATTGAGGCATTGAACGTAATTCCGTGAGTGTCACGCAATTAGGAAAAGTAGACCTGAATTATTTTAGTCTTTTATTCTCAATTATGCTTAAATTTAGTGGTGTTTTTGGTGTTACTAAGTTTGGTAATGACCACAGAATATTGTGACCTAATTACGGTATATGTTTTTTTTTATTTTTAACCCTAATAATTGAGTTTGAAATTACTACTCTTTAGCAAGAAAATATATGATTTTTTTACTTATTGATGAGTAGTGAGTAATGAGAGAATCAGATGTTTCTTTTATTTCATCTACGATAAATCATTTGTGTAATGTCAAAGCTTACAGAAATAGGGGAAAACCCGTAGTGCATTTGTTTTCTATCAATGACGCACGATATTTATAGAGCACGAATCACTAGTGTGCTGTATGCTTCGAGCGCTATCACGGAATAGTGTACAACGACTCCCGGCATTAAGTTCATGAACCGAATTTTATCACGGAATTAGAGACAAACGCGTGGTTCACCAAAATGCCGATTATTTCTATAAATGACGTTTTACGACGAAAAATCTTGTTTTATAATAATCTTAAAGGTCTAATTAAAAAAAATATAACAGATTTAGTTCGTCCACTTTCCTATTTTCTCTAAAATTCGCCTTTAAAGTCAAACGTTTCTTAACATCCCGTAATATGGTACGTTTACCTTAGTTTCCGTAGGACTTAGGTTTACTATGTTTATTAAGACCAAGTACTCTATCATCATACTATTCATACTACTACTACTCATTTTCTAAAACTTCAATGGTTTTTTAAAATTAAACTACTTGTCGTAAGGCCGTAATATTTCAGTAGGTTCTATAAGACCATGACGCATATCGCCAAAAAAAGTTTTATCAAAATCGGCTTAATTTTTTTTTCGGTCAGTTAATTACAAGAAAACGGCTCGATAGATTTTCACCTAAAACAAATCAGTATCGTTCCCAACTAATATCTTTCGAACAGTTTTTGATTTTTCAAAATCGATTCGGTAGTATATGCTTAAACGTTTAACGAAAAGTTTAACACTTTTTTCAAATTCCAAAGAAACGGCCTGGCAGATTGTCCCACACAACTGAGAAAAGATAATCCACATCGAAATACATCGATCGGCTTTTAAATTTTTAAAATCGGTTCAGGCGGTTTTGAGCAAACGTTGATGAAATGTCTAATTTTGGCAGAAAACGATACTAATTTTTGCAAACTTTGACAAATTTTTAAAATTAAACAACTTGTCTTAGGGCCGTAATATTTTAGTATGATCTTTAAGACTATGTTATCTACCATAAAAAAAATCATGAAAATCGGCGGAATTTTTTTTTCTTAAACTTCATTACAAGAAAACGGCCCAGTCGATCTTTACCAAAAACTAATCAGCACGATTCCCAAAACAATATCTTTCGAACGGTTTTTGAATTTTCAAAATAGATTCAGAATTGCGGGCTAAAACGTGTACGAAATTTTTTTCTTTTTTCTGCGATTTACAAAGGAACTGCTCGGCTGATTATCGCTGAAAACTCAGAAACGCTAATCCTCATCGAGATACATCGAATGGCTTTTAAAGTTTTGAAATCGGTCTAGCGATTTTTGAGAAAAAGTCGATTTACGGCAAAAAATCTGTTCGCATACACGCACATACATACTTTTTCCAAATTTGGTCTCATTAGATTCAGAATGGCTTGAAACGTCGAGAAAACATGAAATTAGCAAATTGGATTTATTCGTTCATTTTCCATTATGTGTAATAAATCCATTCGAAATACTTTTAATCACTCATAAATTAATTTATTTTACATTAATTAAGTCGATTATTTACATATATCGGAAAGTTCATGTAACTTGCCTCAAGGCAAAATACCAATACCAACTGGTTTTAAAAATTCATCAAAGTTGAGAAAATGAGTAGTTTTTCTTGACGTTTTAATTCAAATTAAAATTAGACGATTTACTTGGTATAACGATAGAGTACTTGGTGTTAATGAATATACTAAAGCATTAAAGTCCTATATAGATTCAATTATAAAAATTGTTGATTTTTGAAAATTTGCTCTTAGAAAAAATTCCGAGTTAACGTGTTCGTTCGTTTTCATACTTTAATCACTCATAAATTAACTTATTTTTTATTGATTAAGTCGATTATTTACACATATCGGGAAGTTCATGTAACTTGTCTCAAGGCAAAATACTAATACCAACTAGTTTAATATATTTTTCCATTCAAATTCATGCAGTTTTTAAACCTTTGTATGTAAGAAAAAATTAAAAATTAAAATATATTTTCTGTTGATCTTGAGATTATTTGTGATCCTTGTTATTTGAGTAATTTGAGACTAGATCTTTATAAATAATCTGTAAATAGTTAACAGCTCAAAATATTTTTCAGGAATACTGCATGACAGAATACCTACGAATGTCAGGCTTATATTGGGGTGTTGCATCGCTGGCCCTTATGGACAAAATAGATAGCTTAAGTCGAAAGGAGGTGATTGATTTCGTTAAAGAATGCCAATGTTCTGAAACTGGGGGTTTTTGTGCTAGCCAAAAACACGATCCCCATTTACTTTACACGTTGAGCGCTATACAGGTACGTTTTTTCAATAACTACCAGGGGCGTAGCGTACCTTGGCGGGGCCCCGTATCAAAATTTGTTTGGGGGCCCCCCTCAAGAAGAAATATTTTTTATACAGAATATAAAAATACATAAAATTAAAAAAATATTTATTTATCATTTTCATTATTTATCCATCTAATTTTCTTTCATTTTCTGAATTTTTTGCAAATGATTCCAGATATATATTCACTTTTTTTATTTTTTTTTTGAAAAATTAAATTATTTAATGATATTTAAATTTTATAAAGATTTCTGTCACTAGGAACATAAAGGTCCGTTACACATTTCTGTCCTAAAATTTTTACGTAATTTTTAGTTTTAATTTTGAAAATTTCTTTTAGCAATTGTGAATGTAACTGGAAGGGCCAAGAAAAAAATGCATGCTGTTATTTCGTTGGGAAAACTGGATGCAAGCCTAATGCATCCATCACATTTCTTAGATTTTTTAATTCAAACCTATTTCTAGAGTCATCAATTGGTCATGATTTTATGAGATATTTTTATAGTATTTCTTTACAGTAATTCAGTCGACAGATTTCCGAAAAAGTTTATCAATTCTTCATTTTAAAAAGACTAATTTTTGGCTTGGGAAATGAATATATTCAAACAGCAATAGTATACATTAAAATAAGGTTTCGGGTCCAAAATTCTCTCATATTGTGATAGCTCATCATAATAACTTGTAATAACTCATCATATTAACACTTTATTATTTTTTGTCTTTTGTTCTTTGAAATAGTTATTTCAATCCATCTTTTTTGCAAAATATTTCGTCTTCTTTAGCAAACTGATTCACTAAATTTTCATGTTTTAATTTGCACAGTCTATTCAGAAGATTACTTAATAAAATGCTAGTTTCTTATAAGTAATTACTGTCATATTGTGAAATTTTAGAAATGAAACTAATAATTTGAAACAGTAAAGAAAAAAATCTGAAAATGATTTAGTTGATCATATTTATCAAAATCTAACTATACGCGTCATGCAGACAATTCAAGTAGTAACAAAAACAAATATAACTATAAATGTTATAAATATAACTATAAAAATTCCAAATTCCAATTTTCGATAAAGAATGTATAAACTGGATTAGTTTTACTGATTTGTTGAGAATAATAACTTTACAGATGTGCAAAAACTTTACTAATTCAATTGATTGCTAGAGCTTGCAGAAATATTGCAGCAGAAATAAATTCTCTTGAAGCATGTTAAAGTTCAATATCTCTCGATAACAAACAAAAATGCAAACTACGTTAAAATGATTTTTTATTTTAAAAATTGTTGTTTTGCTTTCTAATTACGCTCGTTGGGGGCCCCCCTGGCTCGGGGGCCCCGTATCTTTGATACGGCTGATACGGCGGTAGTTACGCCCCTGATAACTACATTAATTCAATAAAAATACTGATATTCAATTTTCAATTCTTGAATATGTTCCCCATATTCAAATTTTATTCAATTCTTGATAATTGTAATATGGACTTTCTTAAGTTACATAAAATAGGTTAAGTACATAAAATAGGTTAAACTTTCATAATGCTTTGTGTAACGTGCGCTTATTATGACGAGTTGTTAGTGACCCTTCGATGTCATGCGTTGCAGATTCTACTGTATACAAAAATAAATGTATGCCTGTGTCCTATGCATTCAAAAAAAACTATACTGTTGACTCGCTAATCTGACACTATTATAAACCGGAGAATGTCCAATTATTGGAATGTTTGGATTAATGAATTATAGTGAAAAATTCATAATTTTTAACATATGATATTGGAAATAACGTTAAAATTCACAAAAAATTACAAAAAATCGGCTGCGAGTTACTAGAGGTCGACTTCGATTTACTAGAGGTGTGGATCTATCGAAGTGTCGAATAAGTGAGAGTCTACTGTACATCCAATCAACGTGGAAATGTGAGAAAATGTTAGTTATATCATCAGATAGGTTTTCAGATATTATATTCTCATTAAAACCAAGTGGTAAGAATTGACCACTCCGAAGATTTTTTTTTATTTTTTTGCATAGTAGGTATAATGCGTATATAATCAACACATATAACTCCAAATTCAGCATCCTACACACAAACCCCTATTTTGTAAGAATTATTATAGTAATTACATCATTTTTTATAAACCGTACATCCGATCGCCGTGAAAATTTGGAAAAATGATAGATATATCCCTGTATATATAATATTTCAGATATTGACAATGTATGATGCTTTAAATGAAATAGACCTTGAAGGTGTCGTTCGCTACGTTACTTCGCTTCAACAAAATGATGGCAGTTTTACAGGTGACAAATGGGGTGAAGTTGATACCAGATTCTCATTTTGTGCAGTAGCTTGCCTTTCACTTATCGTAAGTATTTATTTTGATTCAATTAACTTATTTATCTCTAGAATCGTTAGTACATACTTACAATACATTCATTTTTTTATTTACTGCTAAATTTAACAATCAGATTACATTATGATTATGATATATAGTCGAAAGTGGGTATTGAAAATCAGTATAAGAAGAAAGAAAACAAAAATGATTAAATTAATAAATAAATGATAATTAACAAACAATGATAATGATAATTATAACAATAATGAATAATAAAAAATAAATAATTGTAAGCAACTTGTGTAAAAATAATCTGTTTAGAAACAATTATGTTATGGACTGCGGCAGATCACTGGGCCATTTTCTCTTGTATCTGGGCAAAGACAGGTCCAGCCGTTTCGAAGATACGGGGCAAAAAGGGCCAAAAACGGTTATTCAGTTTTCAAAAGAACGGAGTGTACGATTTGAATAATTCAAAAAAATTTTTTGTATTTATATTTTATTGTATTGACAAAGTGAACAATTGATTGAATGTTTGGGGAGGCAGGTCTAACGGTTTCGGAAATCTAGTGAAAAAGTAAAAAAAACGTACCATTTGGAAGTCAAAAATCATCATTAGACATATGCACATCATATTACCACATGTTTTATAGAGATTTTAATAATGAGCAGAAATTTTGTTTAAACGCGTTAGACTGCGACTCGGCGCTTACGCGATTCGATTTTTCTTTTCTTACACAGCCACGCATTATGATTGCTTTGAAAAAAGTTCAAAATTTTCAAAAAGTTCCAAAATATAGTAAAAAATATTTCAAAAATTTTAAAACTCAAAAATCTATTTTTTTCAGTCTCCAAAAAATTTTAAAGCTTTCTTAAGAACTCAAATTTTCGGGAAGTTGCCATGCTCTACTAGTTTTTAATTTAATTATTGTATTATTTTTACAGTAGAATGGGGCGCCGAGTTTTACTGGTAGATAACGAACGAACCGGTGCCGAGCGGAAAGAATTCAAAATATGTGATCATTTTTATTTTTTGAAATTAAATTTTGGTTTGTAAAGTTCCAGCAGTTTGCCTTGAGGCGCATTGCCACTAGCTTTAATATTTTCTTCATTTATAAATTTTATTAAATTAACATTGTTTGTTTAACTTCTAATAAAGATCATGTATTTGACATAAGTCCAAATCTATATTATATAATTTAACTTCTTTTTTTCAGAATAGGCTAAATGAGATAAATCTTGCGTTAGCTGTTAAATTTGTATTAACATGTATGAACTTTGACGGCGGTTTTGGCTCGAGACCTGGATCTGAAAGCCATGCAGGACTAATCTATTGTTGCGTGGGATTTTTGTCAATCACACGTAAGTGGTAATATATAATATATTTAAGAGTTTTATTATATTATAATTCATCTCAAGGAACGCATCACATTATAATTCATTTATTTTCTTTTGCAAGCATGGAGGCAATGTAATGAAATCATTTGAATTGCCAGCTCCGTTTAAATCTAGCACGGAGCGGTATTAAAACATATAACAAAATATTGATGCTATATATGTCAAATTTTATATAAAATAATTTTAAACCTGTTTGCTGAATGATGAGCTAGTATAATAGCTCGAAACGTATTAGAGAAGATTTTATATTTACTTTCTGTTTTTATTTTTTCGACTTGTGGCTGAAAAACCTTGACGCAATATATTTTATTTATTTATTTATTTATTTATTTTGTAATATATACATCTCCATATATCAGTCAGACAGGAGTGCCTGGTATAAGAGATTATGGATTGCTTCATACATTTATACTTATACTATATATTGAATTGAAATATGTTGTTTCTTTGTTGTTTGGAATATTCTACTAATTTTGGTATACGTTATGGAAAATGTAATGTATGTATATATGTATACATTCAAATATAATTTTGCTGCTACATTTTTGTAAGTGCTAATCAACTGATTATGAGGACTCGTATGAACAGAAGAAGTTTTCAAAACGTTTTGACATTGTAAATTGTCTATTTAACCTTCTACTGACATTTCAATATTATGTACTATTTCTTAATTAAGTATGAGTTCCGTACTAGCTACTTGAGCACTTTACAATGATACGCCTAACTAACGATTTTAAATTTACGCATAATACTTAAAGCTATAAACTTTATAATGATATTTTTACCTTCCCATAGGGTAGTTATAATAATGGGCCGAAAATCGAAAATGAATTTTTTTGCATTTCTCCACGTTTTGAAGGTTTCTGAACATTTTGGCATACCTTAGAAAAAATTGATGTGTGCATGTGTATTTTGTGTCCGCATTTTTTGTTCACGTTTTCGGGCGCAGAGAACAACCGATTTGATTGTTTCAAAAAACATTCGACTTTTTGAGTTTTTGGCAAAGGCAGGCCCAGCCGTTACGAAGATACGGAGCAAAGAGTGCAAAAAATAGAAATCGAGTTTTTGAGAGTACGGAGCATCCGATTTCTCGATTTTTTTTTGTATAACAAAAATAATTTAGATTTTTTCCTGTTAACTGCAAAGTTTTTTTCGGAAGATTCTTAACTCACTTCTTTTAAAATATTCTTAGATATGTCTTTCTTGTCCACTTATGCGGTTCAAACAAATTTCAAAATCTTCAGATTTATTTTTTAATTTTCCGAAGGAGAAGTTTATGTTTTTATCAAAAAATCCGAATCGCTAATTTCATGTTTTCTCGACGTTTCAAGCCATTCTGAATCGAATGAGACCAAATTTGGAAAAAGTATGTGTGTGTGTATGTGTGTGTGTGTGTGTAAACAGATTTTATGCCGTAAATCGACGTTTTCTCAAAAATGGCTGGATCGATTTCAAAAATTTAAAAGCCATTCGATGTATCTCGATGAGGACTAGCGTTTATCAATTTTTCGCGACGATCAGCCAAGCCGTTTCTTTGTAAATAGCTGAAAAGTGAAATTTTTTTCGTCCACGTTTTACTCCGCAGTTCTGAATCGATCTTGAAAATTCAAAAACCGTTCGAAAGATATTGATTGGGAATCGTGCTGATGAGTTGTTGGCAGTGATCGGCCGGGCCGTTTTCTTGTAATAAAGTGTTAAAAAAAAAAATTCGGCGATTTTTATTATTATTTTTTGACGGTAGATACCATAGTCTTCTAAAGTATACTAAAATATTACGGCTCCACGACAATTGGTCTAACTTTGAAAATTTGTCAAAGTTTGCAAAAATTGGTATCGTTTTTTTGGCATTTGACAAAATTAAACCTTTGATCGAGGTTTTCTCAAAAACGCCTGAACCGATTTCATAAATTTAAATGCCATTTGATGTATCTCAATGAGTACTATAATTTGTCAGTTTTGTGAGACGATCTGCCGAGCCGTTTCTTTGTAATTTGAAAAAAGTGTTAAACTTTTCAACCACATTTAAGCTCAAACTACCGAATCGATTTTAAAAAATCAAAAACTGTTCGAAAGATATTAGTTGAGAATGATACTGATTAGTTTTAGGTGAAAATCTACCGAGCCGTTTTCTTGTAATTAACTGTTGAAAAAAAAATTCATACGGATTTGTATGGAACTTTTTTTGGTGATATATATCATGGTCTTATAAAACTTATTGAAATATCACAGCCTTATGACAAGTAGTTTAATTTTGAAAATTAATCAAAGTTTGAGAAAATGAGTAGTTTTTTGACGTTTGTTAAAATCAAAATTAGACGATTTACTTGGTATAACGATAGAGTACTTAGTCTTAACAAACATACTAAACCATTAAAGTCCTACGGAAACTGGTTCAATTATAAAAATTATTGATTTGCGAAAATTTGCTTTCAGAAAATTCGAGTGAACGTGTTAGTTCGTTTTCAATTATGTGTAATAAATCCACTCAGAATACTTCTAATCAATAATAAATGAATTTATTTTTTATTGATTAAGTCGATTATTTACACATATCGGGAAGTTCATGTAACTTGCCTCAGGCTCAATACTAAACCTACTAGTTTAATTTTTAAAATCATACAAAGTTTTATACTTCAAATATAAGTTTTAAGTTCACAATTTAGTTTAAAACTGTATTTTATACGCGTTATTCTACTCGTAAGAAATATATCGTCAGATGGATTCATTCGGCACCTCTTGGTAATGTAAACTTTCTCAAATGCTTTGAGCGATAAGATCGTCATTGTATATTTTATGACGATAAAATATATAGTGATGATCTCGTTGAAAATGTTTGGAACAATTGTTAATAAACATGTATCAATATGTATTGATTATCATTTATTTTTTCGAATATTTAATTGTGTTACGGGAATGATCCAGCAATTTTCCTTAAGTCACGATGTGATGTGCATGGCATCGTACCTTTTTTATGTACGATTTTCTTATTTATTGAACAGTTGTTTTATATAAATATATAGACACATACACATTAGTTCAATTGGTTCATACCTAGTCTATGAGCAATAAAAAATCATTTATCTTTGAACTTAGTTGAATCGGTGATTGATGTTATTTCATTCGGTAGATAATTGTATAGTGTACAGAGCTCGTTTCTGTCGTCAAATCTTCTTGTGCTTTTTTGGTTTTAGATTGCTTAACGTAAAAATTGATTTAGAAATCCGTCTCGCGATTAGCTTGATGCAATTGTTTCTGATCACTTTCGATCGATTTGGCACATTACTAGTATATAATATATTTGATTTATTACAGAGCAACTTCATCATGTTGATGGCGATCTACTTGGTTGGTGGTTATGTGAAAGACAATTAGAGTTATCAGGAGGACTTAATGGTCGACCAGAAAAGCTTCCGGATGTTTGTTATTCCTGGTGGGTGGTGGCGTCGCTGACAATGCTTGGAAGACAGCACTGGATCGATGCTAAAAAATTGCGCAATTTTATTTTTTCATGCCAGGTACTGTATGTATTGTAATGTATTCTTATTTGACTGTAAAATTTCAAAAATATTACAAAATTACAATAGACGAATGGTAGCGCGCCGTAAATGTTCTTTTATTATACCATGTTTATTGAATGAACTCTGTAAATAAGTGCATACTTGTTTTATATGCGACTGAGCATGAAATGCTAATCGAATCGGATTCGATTTTAGGCCCGAATTGGGACAAGAAGCCGGTTGGAGCGCGTTATTATAAAAATATATTTTGAGTGCGCCTATTTTTTTTTATTTATAATAATAAATTCTAATTTACAACTGACAAATGACATGTTAAAGATAATATTACCAAAATATTTTATTTCATCAAATAGTAATTCAGGGTAATATATGTAGCAGTATGCATTTCGCATTAAAGCAAGTTGCAGAAGTTTCCGGTCCGTGTAATAACAATTTCGAAGAAACAAACTGGCATCAAATCAGTTTTTAACTTCCCGTAGGGTAAGTTATAGTAATCGCAAAAAAATCGAAAATAAATTTTTTTATATATCTTTACGTTTCAGAGGTTTCTGAATATTTTGGCATACCTTAGAAAAAATGGATGTATGTATGTGTGTGTGTGTGTGTGTAGTATGTATGTGTGTGCGGATACAAATTTTCGTCGACGATTTCGGGAATACGGATGAAGCAATTTGAATAATTTAAAAAACATTCGATCCGTATTGATAAGGAGACGTGCTGATTAGTTTTTGGCGGAGGTAGGTCTAGCCGTTCCGAAGATATGGGGCAAAAAGTGCCAAAAACGGTACCTCAGTTTTTAATAGAACGGAGCGTCCGATTTTAATAATGCAAAAAACATTTTACTTGTATTGACAAGATGAAGATTTGATCAAATTTTTATATAAAGAAAACATTTTTTTCTCAAAAAAAAAAGATTTAAAAAAAAAAAAATTAATTTTTTTTTTTCAATTTTTTTTTTTCAAAAAAAAGTAATTTTTTGTCAAATTTATAGTTTCTCAAAAATCTTATTTTTTCTAAGTATTTTTTTTTCAAAAATGTTAATCGTTTTTTAAAAAAATAATAATTTTTGGTACGGGAAGTTCCAGCAATTTGCCTTAAGGCACGATGCCCTAATTGCCTTAAGACAGAATTCCACTTACAGCTAGTTGAGTTGATAGAAAATGAACTTGAACTTTTCTGCTCAAACGGCTTAGTCGAGTAGTTTTTAACTTCCCGTACGTTATAATAATTGCAAAAAATCGAAAATCAAAATTTTTACATGTCTCTACGTTTCTGAACTTTTTGGCATAACTTTGGCTAACAGCAAAAAAGGATGTATGTGCGTGTGCTTATGTAGTAAGCATGTGCGTATATTTGGAAACAATTTATTTATAGAATTTTCTATGAACCCATATTTAATATATTCTGCACAGTACTGACGCATCTTCTTGTTTACTTGCGACATGGCTTTTTTTTTAAAAAAAGACGCGAAAAATGTTGAGTGCGATCACTTTTAAAAGTTAATTTAGTAGACTGTAATATAGAATTATCCAGTCACCATAAGAAAATGAATAAAAACAACTATTAACTTAGCGATGTATTTTGATCTAATTTACATGCTTCTGCACTCATTACTTTTGCTAGATTCTTTAAATTAATAATAAAGTAAAGATATTTATATGCAAGAATTTTTAAATAATACAATCACCGCAGTTAAAAGTGCGGTCGGTAAATGCTTTTGGGATATGTTAGTATTGAATTTAACTCCAGTATATACATCTAATTTATGTGAGTTGAAAATTGGTATATTAAATTTTTGGTAACAAGCTATAAAATGGCATCAAAATCATTTAAACACTAGGGTGGAGCCAATGCTATATGGAAACACGACCAAACTTATAAAGTATCAATTAATCGTTGGGATACAAATTCTGGTAAGCTTTAAAATGTAAAGTAAAATGTTAAATTTAAAAGCCCCCTAACCCAACATCAACTACTAACATTTTTCGCGAGGCTTTTCGTCGCCCCCTGGAGATCACAATCGCCCACCAGGGGGCGATATCGCCCACTTTGAGAAAGACTCACGACTAACAAGGTTAAGGCAAGGTAAGGCTTTAATCGATCAGCGTGTCACTGCTATTTTTGACGCTCGGGTTCATACATAAGAAAGTCGAATCCTCATCAGTGTATTTTTTAATTTTTTATGTTTATATAGTTAAATGCTACAAAAGATATTTATAATTGTTAACACAATGCATATATTTTGCGAACAAAAAGTGAAATTAGTGACAAATTATGTACTTTCTAAAAATAATCCGCTTCATTGGATTCATATATTTCATTTAAACAAAAATAAACGATGTCTAATAGCGTTTACATTTTGTCCCTAAGGAACGAAAACAGAAAGTTCTAGTTTGCATAATATTTATTCATTGATCAATTTTTGATCGATGATTATTTTTATTTTTCGAATGATCAAATAGGGTAAGGGAAGTTTCAGCAATTTGCCTTAAGGCAGGATGCCTTGCACCACTACTGTATTAGAATTCAATAATTTAACTTATTTATGTATGTATATGCGAATACATAATATAATATTTCAGCGATGATTTCGATTTTTAGGATTTTTTTTGAAGATGGCTATTATGGTCTTGTAGACCATACTAAAATATTACGGCTCCACGACAAATCGTTTGATTTCAAAAATTCGTCAAAGTTTAATAAAATTAGTAGCATGTTTTTGACGTTTAATAAAATTAGATCTTTTATCGATGTTTGCTCAAAAACGCCTGAACCGATTTCAATTTCAAAGCCATTTGATATTTCGGCCGAGCCGTTTCTTTGTAGTTTGCAAAAATGTGTAATATTTTCATCCACGTTTTAGCTCACAATACCGAATCGATTTTTAAAAATCAAAAACTGTTAGAAATATATTGGTTGGGAATAATACTGATTAGTTTTAGGTAAAGATTGACCGAGCCATTTTCTTGTAATTAACTGTTGAAAAAAAATTATATTTTAAGGAAACTTTTTTCGCTGTAGATATCATGGTTTTATAGAACATGTTTAATATTACGACCCTACGGCATGTAGTTTAACTTTAAAAATTCATCAAAGTTTGAAAAAAATATTATAGTCAAAATTTGTGTCAGAAGTTGCTTTTCCAATGTGATAAGTCAAACATTGTCAATTCATTAAAATGTAGAATAATAAACTACCATTTTAGGGCATTCAATTAATATAATACAATTAATATAATTACAGATCATTTAAATGTGTTTGAGATAATTCAATTGGAATTCGCATTATTAAAATTTAATTGAAAACGAAAACTTGATTTTCGAAATAATTAGTTGAACATTTTATCTAAATATCTAAATACCAATTTCGATTAATTAAGTCAATTATTACTCTTATCGGATGTTTTTGCAACTTGCCTTAAAGCAAGTTGCCACTTTCTAATTTTTGTTCAAAAAATTGTCATCCCTCCCTTTTACCCTATAGGGGGCAAACACACCCAATGTCTCATTTTAAATTTTAAGGGATTCTTTGAAATGAAAGCTCCATTATTTATCCCATACCAAATACAAATTTCATTATCACTTTTTTATACAAATTATATGTCATGATATGCTGGGTACAGCGGGAAAGATGCAGATAACAATTTCCATCCGAAACAAAAAAAAACAAAACAAATTTATATTTTGAATAGTTTAGATTCTGGATTTAGTTAAACCTACAAAATGTCAAAGAAGTGAGAAATTCAACTATATTTCCGCAACTTAAAGAAAAAGTACGTTCATGAAAAAAATACTTTAGATCGTTTAAAAAATGGGTTAATTATAAGTTTTTTTTTGTTTTTTAGGTAGAACTAAAAGAGAATTTAATCCTGAATACAATCAATTTTGTCTCGTTTCAATAGAACGTTAGACTTTTTTTTCATCTTTCCGCCAATTAGATAAAATCGAAAAAATGAAAAACCGAGAAATCCTGTTTGACGCTGTTAATTTGAATTTGTTTTTGAAATTGTAGGGATATCGATTTTCTAAGCCTCTAAAGCTTATTTATTTAGTATTATCTTATTTTTTACACTTTTGTCATGGTAAAGGTTCAGTTGGTCCTTTTTACTCCACCACACGTAATCTTTCATAAAAGTTATAACTATACAAATGAGTTTTTTTTAGAGTATAGGCTTTGAAAAAAATATGATTTGCGACCCGATTAATAATGTTTGTGTGCATAAAACTGCAAATAAAACTACTTACTACAAATAAATAATATTTATCTAAAACATCCTATTAAATTTAAGTGAACTATCTGTCAAAACCATTTTACATTAAGCTTCTACAAAAAAAATTAAGTAAAAAATATAAGGTTCCTACGTGGTTTTGCAATAATGACTCACTTCTTGTACAATCTCTGGATTAGCACAAATATTTCAAGACTGAAAATGACCAAATCGGTTCAGCCATTTCCGAGTTTTAGCGGATCTAACATTATGTCGAGGTCCATTTTCATATGTTATATAGATTAAAAATTTTCAAAAATATTTTCAAACTTTTAAGCATATGACTAATTTTAAACATACTTTTTATCCTTATATATAGTCCTTTATTTGCTTTCTATAAAATATATAATTTATGTAAAAATCTAAAATGCTGACCTTAGCCAGGTTTGTAGTATCTTATTTTATTTATTTAAATTCCTCTAGTGTTAATAAACTTTGCTTCTACTTTATTTTTTAACAGTTAACAAAACTTAATGTTAATTCGATTTATCGCTAAATATATGTACCTTAAGATTTCTCTTATTAACTTACCGTACGGTAAGTTTATAGTATTCGCAAATCATGCTGCATATTTTTATGATTCAATGTTTCTGAATATTTTGGCATACCTTAGAAAAAAAAAGTATAATTTTTGTATAGTGAAAGAAATGCTATTAGGCATCCCAAACTAGGTCTCTTGTCTGGGTATGTCGGGCTTAATGCCCATTATATTACTGGTCGGTAATATACTGGGTATTTTAACGACCAAAACCTTTGCTTTACTCTTGCCTCTTGGCCCCAAGGAAACCGCCTTTAGGCATTGCTCGAAAATGGCGTGCCCAGACAGCATTTGTGTAATATAATAGTTAACTTCTTCATGCTTTAATTTAGTCAGACTTTGAAATTTGGAATGAGACGATACGTCCATCTGCCCTTCCCTGCGGCATCACACTGTTACTGCCATCTCTCTATGCTGTTCTGCCGTTCCTCTTTACTCAACTTTTAAATTTTCGTAAATTTTCTGTCTTTTTTGTGCTAAAACTATAAGAGACAGAGTTCTTAAAATGACGCACACTGCTTTCTCCGATATTGTGTGAAATGCGCAAGCAAATGAGTCTTGATGGCATCATCCCATTTGGAAAAACCATATGGGTAATTTTAATCACTGAGGATATTAATATTCTTCGGCTTTGGTTTGGGCCTGCTACATTAGACATCAGCCAAACTAGATTCGTCCTAACTACTGATGCCTTAGCACTGACGTGTTCCACATCCTGGTAAAAATTCTAAAAAAATGTTTCAAAAATGTTTTTTTTAAATATAAATTCAAAAATATAGAAAGATTTGAATTTCAAAAATTCTAAAGTTCACCTATATTCGAAACAAATAATATTAATTTTGCAATTTATTTTATGTTATTCTTAGAAATTTGAGATAAGGTTCTTTAATGCATGATGAAATATGAGGCAAGGTTTTCCATTTTAATTCGGCTTGATTTGAATTTGTTCCTTTTCTTTTCTTGTGACCATATATAAATGTACTCATCTAATTTATAAGCTCCTATTCATCTTTTATATTTTGTCTTTAAGATTAATGAAAGTTATCGTGTTTATTATAATTTAAAACAATTGATAATTTTTTGCAAGTTATTGATCATTTTTATTTCTTGAATTTCTAATTACGATTCGGGAAATTGCAGCAATTTTCTTTAAGGCACAATGACATTTTAAGGCAAATTGCAGAAACTTTTCGTGCCGCAGTTAAACAAGGGATAAAGTGATTGATAACGTTATATTATAAAGCATGTTGTTAACGCGAATTGCGTTTATTAACTTCCCGAAAGAGAAGTTTGTTTTCATAAAAAAATCATAATTTGCTAATTTTATGTTTTCTAGACGTTTCAAGCCATTCTGAATCGAATGAGACCAAATTTGGAAAAAGTATGTGTGTGTGCCGATTTTTGACCTTTTCGGGACCGATTTTAAAAATGTAATAGCCATTTGATGTAACTTGATAAGGATTTGCGTTTGTCAGTTTTGCGCGACGATCAGCCGTCATTTCTTTGTGAGTAGCAGAATGAAAAAACTTTCCTACACGTTTTAGCTGTTAAAAAAATATTGACGAATTTTGTGATTTTTTTTTTTGACGATAGACCTACGACATGTTGCTTCATTTTAAAAATTCATCAAAGTTTGAAAAATATGATAGTTAAAATTTGTGTCACAAACAGCTTTTGCGATGTGTTAAGTCAAAATTTGAATTTCACAAATTTAAAAGCTCTGATATAATATTCGATAAAGACCAGCCATGATTTGGGTTTATCAGAAAATATAAGCCTACAAAACTTCTTAAGTTGTGTAAAAATATATCACTATTAATTTCTAATTGAATAAATAAAATCAAGGACTACGTAATCGTGCCAGTATTTTCTTAGATGCCAAATATTTCACAAAATAATTTATTCAGTTTCTTTAAAAGAATGTTACGACGTTTTTCATAAAATTTAATATGGCGATAAAGTTCATTCACTAAACAGTCTTGTTGAATTTTATAAATTCAATAAAACTTGGAATAATAAGCTACAATTGCAGGACATAGAAGAACGTATCTGTGCAATATAACTAATATAATTACAGATAATGTATATGTTTTTAAGAGATATAATTTGTAGTGCAGTAAACTGAGAGGAAAAAAGGGTATAACCTCTGAATTTTTTTACTGTGCTCCGAATTGCATGAAATTTTGGAATTAGGTTCATCTTAACCTCAAGTTCAAAAGTGAAAACAAGTCGGGTTCCGCCACCACTCCCCGGGGGGTTGCGACCCCTTATTAAATAAGTGGACATTGAGCCGTTTTATCGCTAGAAAACGTTTTTAATATTGAAGGATATAATTAAAAAATATTTTTAATACATTTACTTTGCAATAAAATCATTTTCAACCCCGTGAAAACCTTAAAACAACCTTAATTGAAAAAAAAAACACTTAAAAATAAATTTCGGTATGATATAATAAAAATTACGTATAAAGTAAATAATATTTTATGCTTTCTATCTTGATTATCAAATTTTTACTCCTTTTTAGACCTTTAAAAACTACCCCTTGATGAAAAATTGTTTGAAAAAATTATTTTGAAATTGAAAGAAAATTAAGAAATTCAAAATGATATGAATGTTTTTCAGTTTCTTGAAAATAATTACCATATTCATAATTTGTTCAACTCTTAAAACTACCCTTGAATATACGTCTCTGAATATACGTTTTTATTATAAATACACATAAGCATATATATATATATATATATATATATATATATATATATATATATATATATATAGTCAATAGTTTTAGACATCTGCTTACTTATACATTGCTCGAAATATGGACACAATTCGACCAAAATGCGATTAGTTTTCGGGCTATAACTCCTTTAATTTCGACTCCATCATAATTTGTAATATACTATTTTAAAGGTTAATAAAAGGGCTACAACTTTTTTCATTATAATTTTTTCCGTAACTCCTCTCATTTTGAAACGGCGAACGGTTAAAGGGCTCGAGAGAGACTCTGATTGCGCGGCCGCGCACTCTTTAAACAATCATAACATTGTCAATTTTTGTGTGTAAGAAAAATAATAAAATACAATAATAAACCAGAAAGATCCCTTTGATTTTTATCTATATGCTTTTATACGTATCTTTTATTCTTTTTGAGATATAATGAAAATAAGTTAGATTTTTAAAAGAATCGAAAAAAACGTTTTATAAAATTGTGAGTTTTCTGAAAATAGTTTGTACTAAAGTAGTGAATGTGCTAGAATCCATCAAAATGTCTATATTGAAGTGAATTCTAGATAGAATGTAAATTACTTTAATTCTGGTGGAAATGGCGCTCATTAAACCATATGATTTAAAAGAAAAAAACAACGTATGTGCTTCTTATTTGAATGATAGCTCACTCATTTCACACGCAAAAACCTTGTAACAGTACACATTCTAAAGCTTATGTTGAGCACTATAAAACCCAATTTCACCGAAATGCATAAAATGCACAACCTCGCCACTGGATGGCTTTAAACACCACAATTAAATCTTGAACGAAATAAAAAATGACTTTGCTCTTTCAAATCTTGCTTAATATCATTTCTAAAACACTTTATAAAACACCAATTTATAAGATTTTTATTGACATTATTTTGTTCATTACATGATTTTCGTTAAAATGTTTATTTTTGGAGATATTTGCAAAAAAACGAAGAAAAGCGCCAAAAATATCTGAATTTTTAGTGGCCAGTAACTGAAAAGTATTAGTTTTTTTGAAAAACTATAAAAGACTTTTTTTTATAATTAGTTTTTTTATCGATTTCCGACGTTATTTTGAAAAAATATAATTACACAATTGAGAAGGCGTGTCATCTCCCCGGGGGGTGGTGGCAGAACACGAATTGTTTTCACTTTCGAACTTGAGTGTAAGATGAACCTAATTCCAAAATTTCATGCAATTCGGAGCACAGTAAAAAAAATTCAGGCCCAAAACGCTCCGTTTACTGCACTATTGGCAATGTTTTTAGATTTAGATTTAGGTGCAAATGAAAACTTTATTTTCGAAATGAACTGTTTAAAATTTTATCTAAATCTCAATTTGGGTTGATTTCAGAAAGTTCATGCAACTTGCCTTAACGCTAAATGCCACTTTCAACTAGTTTACAGATATAGCAAGATTGTGTTTTTTTTATGTTACCATTATTAACTTCCCGTAGGGTAAGTTATTATAATCGTCCAAAAACCGAAATTTAAAATTTTTACATTACTTTCAGAAAAAATAGATGTGTGTGTGTGTATGTATGCATGGATACAATTTTTCGTCCACGTTTTCGGGCGCACGGATCAACCGATTTGAATGGTTAAAAAAAATTCGATTCCTATTGATAGGGAGATGTGCTGATTAGTTTTTGGAAAAGGCAGGTCCAGCCGTTTCGGAGATACGGAGCAAAGAGTGCAGAAAATAGAAATCGAGTTTTTGAGAGATCGGAGCATCCGATTTGAATGATCCAAAAAACATTCAATTCGTAATGAGGCGGCAAAGGGGTGATTAGTTTTTGGCAAAGGCAGGTCCAGCGTTTTCGGAGATACAGAGCTAAATGTGCAAAAAATTGCAGTTTTTGAGAGAACTAAGCGTTCGATTTGAATGATTCAAAAAACTTTCTGCTTGTTTTAACAAAATAATTACTTTTGGAAAAAAATTTTGTTTCAATTTGTTTTTCAATAAATATTTTTTTATATAAAAAATAATTCTGATTTTAATTGTAATTTTGACGTAAGTTCTAATATACTTTAAACAAATATTTTCAACTTTGCAATTCAGTTTATATAATATAAAAATATTTATATATTTTTTATATTATATAATATATAAAAATTAGACATTGTTACAATATTTATTTATAACAATCTATTTAAACATTTAATTTTCTTCGAATTAGTTATGGGAAGTTCGAGCAATTTGTCTTAAGGCACGATGGCATACACACCACTAGTTTTTATTGAACTCATATTGGTTTTTAATGTGAGGTAAAAGTTGCTTAGATATTGGTTTTGAAAGTGGGGTAAATATTGTTTATTAACTTCCTGAAGGAGAAGTTTATGTTTTCATAAAAAATCCGATTCGCTAATTTTATGTTTTCTCGACGTCATTCTGAATAAAATGAGACCCAATTTGGAAAAAGTATGTGAACAGATTTTTTGCCGTAAATCGACGTTTTCTCAAAAACGGCTGGACAAATTTGATAAATTTAAAAGCTATTCGATGTATCTCGATGAGGACTATTGTTTGTCAGTTTTGCGCTACGATCGGCCGAACCGATTTCAAGAAAAGTGAAAATTTTTTCGTCCACGTTTTAGCTCGCAATTCTGAATCGATTTGAAAAATTCAAAAACCGTTCGAAAGATATTGGTTGGGAATCGTGCTGATTAGTTTTTGGTAAAGATCGGCCGGCCGATTTTAAAAAAAAAAATCGGCGGTTTTTATGATTTTTTGACGGTAGATATCATAGTCTTATAGATCATAGTAAAATATTACGACCCTGCGACAAGTCGTTAAAGTAATTAAAATTTTTGGCATTTGTCAAAATTAGACATTTGATCAACGTTTTTCCAAAAATACCTGAACCGATTTCAGAAATTTAAAAGCCATTTGATGTATCTCAATGAGGACTATTGTTTGTCAGTTTGGTGCGACGATCTGCCAAGCCGTTTCTTTGAAATTTGCGAAAAAGTGTTAAACTTTTCGTCCACATTTAGGCTTATACTACCGAATCGATTTTAAAAAATCAATAACTGTTCGGAAGATATTACTTGGGAATGATTGATTAGTTTTAGATGAAAATCTACCGAGCCGTTTTCTTGTAATTATCTGTTGAAAAAAAAAACTAGCTGTAAGTGGAATTCTGTCTTAAGGCAATTAAGGCATCGTGCCTTAAGGCAAATTGCTGGAACTTCCCGCACCAAAAATTTATTAACGATTAACATTTTTAAAAAATTTTACTTCGAAAGAATAAGATTTTTAAGAAACTATAAATTGGACAAAAAATTACTTTTTTTAAAAAAAAATTAATTTTTAATTTTTAATTTTTTTTTTTTTTAAAATGTTTTCTTTATTTTGACATATTTTGGAAGATCTGAACTTTTTTTCGAAGCAATCGTACTGCTTTAACTGCATATAGAGACAAAATATAAAGCGCGTAAGCGCCGCGTCGCTGTCTAACGGGTAAACATTGGTACGGAACCCATAGGAATGTAAACAAAATTTATACTTATTTTTAAAATCTCTATAAAATATCTGATAATTTGATGTGAATATGTCTAATGATCATTTCTGGCCGCCAAATGGCATTTTTTTTTTACATTTTTCGTTAGATCTCCGAAACCGCTAGACCTACCTTCATGAATATTTGCCCAATTCTTCATCTTGTCAATACAAGTAAAATGTTTTTTGAATTATTAAAATCGGGCGCTCCGTTCTCTTAAAAACTGAGGTACCGTTTTTGGCACTTTTTGCCCCATATCTTCGGAACGGCTAGACCTGCCTCCGCCAAAAACTAATCAGCACGTCTCCTTATCAATACGAATCGAATGTTTTTTTAATTATTCAAATCGCTTCATCCGTGTTACCGAAATCGTCGACGAAAATTTGTATCCGCACACACATACATACACGCACACACACACACACACACACATACATCCATTTTTTCTAAGGTATGCCAAAATATTCAGAAACCTCTGAAACGTAAAGATATATAAAAATTTTCATTTTCGATTTTTTTGCGATTACTATAACTTACCCTACGGGAAGTTAATTAAGCCGATTTTTATGGAACTTTTTTTGTCGAATATATCATGGTCTTATAGAACTTACTGAAATATTACGGCCTTACGACAAGTAGTTTAATTTTAAATATCAAAGTTTGAGAAAATGAGTAGTTTTTTTGACGTTTGCTAAAATTAAAATTAGACGATTTATTTGGTATAACGATAGAGTACTTAGTCTTATACTAAACCATTAAAGTCCTACGGAAACTGGTTCATATAAAAATTATTGATTTTTGAAAATTTGCTTTTAGAAAATACTCCGAACACGTTAAGTTCGTTTGGCTTCAATTATGTGTAATGAATCCACTCAGAATACTTTTAATCACTCATAAATTAATTTATTATTTATTGATTAAGTCGATTATTTACACATATCGGGAAGTTCATGTAACTTGTCCTAAGAAAAAATGCCAATACCAACTAGTAACATTTTAAAATAATTCGAATTTTTGAAAATATTAAGTATTTTAATTTTCTCAAAATTTTGGAACCAGTGGACTTGTCTTTTCGGAAAACTAATCATTTCTTCATATCATTTAAATACCACGAATACAATATTTTTCAGTCATTTCAATCGGATGATCTGTACTCTCAAAACCTTCATGACAACTTTTGCACATTGTGCGCTCTGTATCTCCAAAAATGCTAAACCTGCCTTTGGCATAAACAGTACGCCTCGCGTTCAAAGCCAATCATTTATGTCAAATGATCTTTGCAGGACACTTGATGTATCTGCGTAAAGAGCGTAGAGATATATATACAATTTTATTTACGATTGTTTGGGATTATTATAACTTAGCCTTCCTGAAGTTGAAAAAAATGCCATTTGGAGGAAGCATACTAAATTGTCAGATATTTTAGTTTAGGATTCAATTTCATCCTTCAGGCTTTAAAAAAAATTCAATATATAAACAAAAAATAAATTTTAACATAATAAATTAATTAACAACAATTAATATATTATGTTAATTCGCCATGGTTTAATTTAATACCGAAAACAAAATAAGAAACCATCGAACAATTTTTAAATCGTTTAATATATAAGAATCAGCTTAACAAAATTACAAAAAACGAACAGATTTTCAATATTTCTCCAAAAAAGCTACTAAAGCCCGGGCCTCACGGGTCTATGAGAATCCAGCACTGTATATCTGTCATGGAAGTGAATAAGTGGTTGAGTCAATTTTTACTATTTTGCAAAATAGTAATTAAAATAATAATTTGGTGATTTAAAACATTTTTGCCTAAATTTACTTAACCACTTATTCACTGAGATGGCAGATATGTATATATATATATATATATATATATATATATATATACAGTGGTGTTGGGCTAATATTTTTTTGCCGGAACGCTAAAATTTAAAAAAACCGGTTTAAAAAACGGTTCTCAAGTTTGTTCTGGTTCCGTTCGAAAAGGAAAGAAACAAAATTCATTACAAAACCCATTTTGTGCACATATATGTATGTTTATTACAATAATAGGAACGTTTAATAAAAGTCAATAAAATTAAAAAATGATTTGCCGAACGACGTTCCGGCGCGTGCCGGCTCGACAACACCATTCGTATATAGACTGGTCCTGGGATACTCAGCGCCCGCATGACATTTTTCTACTAGCGCCCCCCGCCTTCCCCCATATTATTTTTAGACTTTTTGAACTTTATCATTAAAATTATATAATCATTTACGTTAATTTTTTAAATAATTATCAATAAGTACACAAAAAACTAGAAATAATCTAAAGAGTATAAAATATATTGATTTTAAAATTCAGAAGATCCAAGCGATTTGCAGTGGCTCATAATCAAATTGTAGTGCCTTCGATCATTGTCGCACTACCGAACTTAATTTTAAATTCTTATTTTCAGTCCAAACCTTTTGAGACCCCCAAAAATTTCAATATGTTTATTATTGCTTGCAAAAATATTTTTAAATTTTCATTTATTTCTGACGGGTGTGTAATATTAAAGTTTTGGTTTCAAACATATTTTACTTATTTGTTTTGCGGGATTTCATTCTATTGAGTAAATCGTGAAGAGCTAATAAATTCGAGCGAGCCTCTCATTATTAAAAAAAAAACCTGGTACTACTTCATGTTGATTTTTTTAATTAATTTTTCATCATTTATAATATCTAAAATTGCATCGTAACTTCTCGTAATTGATAGCGTAAAGGGCGCAGTTTATGCATATATACTTTCCATCGTGTATCAGATTGGTGTTTCAAAGTTAAATATTGTTCAGATTAGTAAAAGATGCAAAGAAATTATAATTTTTTGAATGATAATGAAAAAACTGTATTATAAATTTCATATCCGAATCACGTTTTGGCGCCCCCTTAGGCCTGAGCCCGCATTTTTTGCATGCATCGCATCCCTGTATATATATATATATATATATATATATATATATATACGAGGTGTGTTCAAAAAGTACCCGGAATTACTAATATTAAATTTCGCGGGTCTGGAGTGTCTGATTGTCAATTTTTTTTTTTATTGTGTTGGTATACATGCCCCTAAAGTATGATGAAATTTCAGCTATATTCTTTTTGAATTGTCCTGGCTGGTGGTTGATATGTTGGGAGGTATGTTCTGGATCACCAGTACGACCAGGAATTGTAATGATAGGCTGGACCCGAGCGGTGAACAATTGAATAATTGTTGAAATATTATATTTGTGATGTGGACTCTCCAGAGTCCACTGGTAGTGTGATAGGCCTTTAGGACGAACAGCGATTGATAGTAATTTGTAACACACTTCTTTCTTTGAATGATACTTTATTATTCACTATTTTTTACAATTAATATTTGTTGATAACCTTTTGGTTATCATATCAGCAAAGACTACATTTTACTGAATACTATGTCTGGCTCCAAGCTTGACTCCAAGCTTCTCTCCAGGTTTGACTGTGAGCTTGACTGACTCCAGGTTTTGACTGCCTGTCTAACTTTTGTCTAACTCTTATATACTAATTTATTGTTTACAACCTATTTACAAAATCCAAACAGTAAGCACTTCCGATGTCCGCGTAACCTACATAACTAGCAACGCGTTTTGTAATTATTAAACAAAATAATGATTCGAATTGTTATTACAGTTCAACCTCCCTCTTCAAAAGTTTTTTCGTCCTCGGAAAACTATAAAATTAAGAAAAATTTAAAAAAAAATGAGTTCCATCTCTTCTTTCCTTCGGCCCTTAAAAACTTTTGTCCTCAAAAGTGTCATTACTGTTAGAATATGTTTACAAATAATGTGCTCTGAAAAAAAAATCTTATAATAATTTTATTTTTATCTCTACATTAATAAATCTTAATAACATATACAAAAAAAATCAGCAATTTAGATGGTCGCTGATTATGTAAGGCATCACTGAAATTTAAAATGTTATTCCGGTAAAACAAATATGCTTCGAACAACTTACCATAAATGATGCAAAAAAAAGAGTGCGCGTAAGGATCACACGCGATTGAAGTAAAACTTTTAATATTGTATGAGTAGGCAATTAAGATAAAAAAAAAAAAAAAACATCATATTGAATTTTAAAAATCATTTATTAATAATCACATAACATCAATAACACAGTTTAAACAACAACGATAGATTAATTGCTATCATATTTCATATATGATATAATAGGTTTGTGATAACTAAAATGAGAGACATAAATTTTGCTTTGTAAACTATGTACATTTCTGGAGAAAACTGCATCAATAGTCGAGCCATATCTTGTGGTTGAATCAAATGGAGAATTATTCATCGTTAAATTAAATTTATTATTTAAAAAATCAATTAATGGTTGAGATTCTTCTGAACGAAAATTGACATTGAAATCTCCAGCAAGAATTAATGGTATCTTGTTGTGATTATGTTTTAAAGTTTTGCACCCTCATTAGAAAAATGAAGTAACTGCTGATGTTCAATTCAATAATATTTGATATGTTTTTATTGGGAGAAATTTAAAGGACGACTATAATCAATGTTTGATTCTGTGTTCACACAGCGTACTGCAATATTACCTACTTGTGTAATTTCATTAGGAATATCCAGTAATATCGTTGGCGCAAGAAACTGCATAGGAGTCGCATTATGAAGAGTATCTGAACATGAATGATAGACATTAGACAGCTACACCACCTGCTCTTGAGTTTGATCGTTTGTATTGAGTAACGCAGTAATAGTTCTGAATATTAATCGTTCATTATTAATCCAAGTTTCCGAAAATAACAAAAACGTACAACGTTGTAGCACTTTATCTTGCAGATCAGGCAATGAGCTCGTAAACTTTGGCAGTTAAAGGAAACAATGAAATGTCGTTCAAACTTATTATCTCACTCAATTTTTCTTCTTGTGTTATTAATCTACAAGTTGAAAGTCTTTGGAATTCAGTTTTTAAGTCCATTAATCCTGCTGGCCGTTTTCTTTCATAATAAATTTTTTGTCGTTGTTTTAGAAATGATGAACAATCCATTAATGCTGGTAACTCGTGATAATGCAACATATAGAAGCTGCTGATTATGTGTTTTATTGTATTCATATACAATTTTATCAAAGTACCACCTTGTGATTTGTGTATTGTGAGTGCACAAGCAGACACTAAAGGAAAATGATTTCTTTTGACAAATATGATTTTATTTCTATTCATTGGAATAGATGAAGATCTCCTGAGAATCGGCACACTGTCCTACTGATATTAAGAGTTTGAATATGATGTGCAGCTTTCTTCTTATTTTGTTACCTATCTTACCAGGAAATTCAAACCATAAACGTAGAAGTTCATCATTATCGCCACGTTCTATGTACACTAATTTTCCTACAACAACCATTAGCTAAGCCATCACTTACATCAATATTAGTTGTTATTATGTAAAATTTATTCAGAACTAAAATTATTTCATACGGCAAACCCCCGGTATCAATAACCGATTTTTGTGAAACTGCTGACGAATGTATGATTGTTGATCTGTCGCATGGCAACCTACACAAATATCCGTGGCAGTAGATATTATTTTGTCTTCAACGAGATTTAATATAAATTTATTATATTCCATGACACATTTATTCTCTAAGAAAAGTCTTATTCCATGAGGACATAATACAGCAACCTCTTCTTTTGTAAAAAAACGTGATTCAATTAATGCAAGTTCATATAGGGTTTAGCGCTCGACTTACGCATGACATGACGGGAGTGGATACTCGCGACATCAGCGCTTACGGCGTCGTAGTGTTCAACTTCACGTTGGCGTTTTCGTTGCATTTGTACGGATTTACACCCGTGTAGCCTAAAGAAATTTTTACAACCCATATCGCGCCTAAAGAAGTTTTACTTCAAAAATTTTTTATT
>NW_020539589.1:0-13948 GCF_003426905.1 Ctenocephalides felis
AAAAACAAAAGGTAAAAAAAGCAATACAATAACAGGAAGATTCTGTCAGGTTTGTGGAAGCTCTCATTCTGAAAGTAGGGCTGGCGTAAAATGAATCAAGCGCCAAGGGAACATTCAATCCTAAAATGCGCAGGTGATAGTCAAGTCACCATTATATTTGTCACCATTGTTATGATGATTATGACTAAGATCATCTAAGACAAAACGAAAGGGAAAAGAAAAGCAATACAATAACAGAAAGATTATGTCGGTTTGTGGATGCTCTCATTCTGAAAGTTGGGCTCGCGCAAAATGAATAGAGCGCCAAGAAACATTCAATTCCTGATTCCACGTAAAATGTGCAGGTGATAGTCACCATTATATTTGTCATCATTGTAATGATGATTATGACTAGATCTCACTTATTGATATGTAGTTACTATAATATTTTGACTGATTAGCAACTGATAATTATTAGATCACATTTTTCATTGACTTTAAAAAAGAAATTTATAACACTAGTCCATGGTGATTTATTCATTATGAGAAGAAATATTAAATTAGTTACTTTATATATGTAACCAAATGCATTTTGAGAGGATAGATAGATATTATTTAGAAATATAAACAAACAACACTCTTTTTCGCACTTTTATTCAATACAAATTTTACAAACGTTTCGAGTTGACTCATCTAGTTGACCTTGATAGAGAAGTCGACTCCGACGATCGTTGGTGGGGCAGTATAATGAACGACTTGTAACGGATAACACATAATGCTAATTTAGGTTTCCATATTTTAGAATTTAAATTATAACACACTGATGATGAGACAAGCCTAGTCTAGAAACGTTTGTAAAATTATTATTTAATAAATTAGTATAAAAAAAGTATTATTCGTTCATATTTCTAATTACAATATATATATTATATATATATATATATATATATATATATATGCGCTTTGTGATTTTTTAAATAATGTTGTGTTATTAAATCAACGTTAATTTGCTCAAAATGATATACTTATTTTAAATCTGTGTCTCTATACTGTTTTAACAGCTTCCAGTTGCTGCAATTTGCAACTCATTCTCAGCTTTACAGTTTACACACTATAACCTGAAATTACAGTTAACTTACAATAGTTCTAATTAAGCCCTAATTAGCCATACTCGGTAGTCCAATTACGGTTCAGTAAGCTTATGCGTGTTAGTTTGCAGTAATTCATCGATGAATTGCTATTAACACGATGTTTGCGGATAATATTATCACGGGTCATGATTGATAATGCTCTAGTGCAATGGCATGGCATACAGCTTGGTTGTCGCACAATGGGCACAGAGACGGTTCGCCCCACAGGCATTGTGTGTTGTATCGGAGAGGCGGTTAGAGGAAAAGCCGAGGGAAAATTGTAATAGACTTATACTTTTAATATTTAAAATACGTTAAAAAATTTTTACATTAGTGAAAATATCACATAATTCGTTCATTAGCCATTATATTTTGAAATATATAGATTTGGGAGATGCTGCTATATTTTGAGACTTAATACTTTTTGCTTTTGCTTGAAAATATTTTCACATTGCTACTACACATGTCACGGTTTTCTAGTCAAATATAGAATAATTCAAATGTAAAGACACTATTAGTATAAGTTATATTAAAAAATATATATTCCAGCAGTTCCAGAGCCCAACATTTAATTTGTTGTATGATGTTATTCATTTGGATATTTGGTCATCGTTTTTATTGAATCACTGTATTTTCTACAATCAAAATTATTGCTGTCGGTCCGTTCATGTATATATTTTATTGAATATTAATGTCTTGTCACTGGGACTATCGACTTGTTTAGTACTAGTCTCAGTGCCTTGTTCTGTATTGTCTGTATGTAGTCTCCGTAATTTTGTCTCTGTTTTCGCATTTTATTTATATCTATGCAATCAACCAAATAATCAAAATTTGGTCATATAAATAATTTCAGCGTAGTCGAGTCAATGTCGTCTACGAACGAAATTTCTAACAAATAGGTTATATTAGAAGGGTTAAAATGTTAAGATAATTTGAAAAATTATTATTTTTAAGAAAAGTAATAACATTGAATAGCATTCATGTACAAAATATTGAAAAAATTAAATTACAAACTCCTCAATATGGTATGATTTACAAAGTTTAGAAGTTCTACATAACCTTAGTTTATTTCTTGAATTTATTCATATAAACTTTACACCAGTTTAATAATTTTAAGGGGGCATTCTAGTGTAAAAAAATCAAGAAAATAGTTGATTATTTTTTTCATATTTTCAAAGTTTATCTATTGTATACAAGTGAATTTTTAAACATTTATATTATTTTTGAAGATACAGCTGTTTGACCAGAATAATACTTTTCTGTTTCCTTCCATTTAAAAAACTTTAAACATTAAACTTTAAGCATTTTTTTCAAAACTGTCTTTTTCTATACGACGTCCACGATTTCCCGAGTTCTACTGGATCAATGAAATTTCTACTTGAAATTTCCAGAGAATCTTGTTTATAGACTTTTCTCTGGTATATTCTAGACTCATTACCAAATTTTAATATTTACTATTTTTAAAAATTCGAGAAACTCAAAAAGTGGTAAAAACGGTGTTATTTTTAAACAGTCGCCATTTTGTCAAAACATTTTTTTAACCTGTTAACTTCTCGTAGGGTTAGTAATTGCAAAAAATCGAAAATACAAATATTTATATATATCTTTACGTTTCAAAGATTTCAGAATATTATTGCATACCTTAGAAAAAATGGATGCGTGTGTGCGGATACAAATTTTCGTCGACGATTTCGGGAACACCGATCAACCGATTTGAATAATTCAAAAAACATTCGATTCGTATTGATAATGAGATGTGCTGATTAGTTTTTGGCGAAGGCAGGTCCAGCCGTTCCGAAGATACGGGGCAAAAATTGCCAAAACCCAGTTTTTTCCAATTTTAATAATTCAAAAAACATTTTACTTGTATTGACAAAATGAAGATCTGATTAAATTTTTGGGGAGCCAGATCTAGCGGTTGTGGACTCTCAATGAAAATAGTTTAAAAAAATGTCATTTGGCGGTCAAAAATGTTTATTTGTCATATGTACTTCAAATTATCAGATATACATTTTATAGAAATTTCAATAATGTGTACACATTTTGTGTACATTTTTTGGGTGCCGTACTAAAATTTTTATTTACGGTATGGAAAGTTCCAGCAATTTGCCTTAAGGCACTATGCCATGCACCCTACTAGTTTATAGTAGTAGATGACAATACCATAGTGATAACATTCTGGATTAGTAGTCTTTTTTTTTCAATTCAAATTAGTGGGGTATGGTTACTTGGCAATTTTTTTAGACGCTACTCTTCAATAACTGCTAACTATTAAAATTATTAACTCTTTTTTATTTTTTGAAACATTGATGAATCAATTATAAATGAAATAATAATGAAAAAATTGATGCTTTTTTACGATTTTTTAAAAACGACCTGAAATTCATATCTCTACACTAGAATACCCCCTTAAAACAATTTCACTTTAATATTTCTCTATCATCCACCAGCCATCTCTCTAATTACATAATATCAGTAAAGCTCTGCATAGTGTAGTACGTATGGCGTTCTCTCATTGTCAGTGCTTAACGTATTCGAAATAAATCATATGGTGCCGCAGCTCATACGAACACACACCTGCGCGCCCTAGTATCTGTTCCAATACAGGTATACGTCCGCATCCATATCGCCCTTTGTTGGGATTAAGTCGGATGCAAGCGGTGATTACATACAATTCTGCTCATTATAATGCAAGACTTTGATTAGCTAAAATGCAATTTCAGTTTAAAATTGATTATTCCACTATTTCAAAGGTAAATTGGAATTATTAGGAGTTTGATTCTTCTTTGTGATGGGTATCTGCAGGATATACCATATGTACCTAATAGTCATTACGGAGATTGTAATTTAATACTAGATGTAGATGATCTGATCTCTGACACACTCACACACACACACACATATATATATATATATATATATATATATATATATATATATTATGCATATGTGTGTGCGTATTCATCTTAAGCCCTAAATATTTTTAAATACAATTTTCAGCAAATCTGATTTTTACCGAGCCACGAATTTATAACATTTTTTAATTTTCGGAATAAAAAGTGAATTCTCACAATTTTGAGATTATTAAAGGTGTTATATGTATGATAAAATGTTTATTTGATACATCCTGAAAGAAACGTATCTCTGAAACATACAATTAATATATAAAAAGTTAAATAGATAACCTTTCAAAGTGATATAGCATTCTTTTTATTTGGATTATTCAAATCATGTATTATAAAGTAAGTCGAACTTTTGCTTTCACCTCACATATGTCAACCTGAAAATTTTTTTTGTGTTTCTGTTTTAAAAATGATAATACTTTTTTATTCTTATTTTTTTAACAGCATCCAAAATGTAAATTCTATGAGATATGTTCTGAAACTCTTCTTTCACTACTTTTTGGAACCCATACTTACAGTTCCTCTTAATAGTTTTTTTATTATCAGAATATTTCTAATTTTAGTCATACATTTGTAATAATAATGAGCAAATGCTGAGGAAGCTATTTTCTCTTAAGACCATACCTGATCTCTATTTGTAAGTGATTTCAGATATCACTATTGCTTGATATTAGGTTGTCCGCAACGACAATAATTTTTTTTAAATCCATCAACTTAGTTGCTATTCTTTAAATTCCTAAATATTTTACACTCGAATTTTATCTGCTGCTTTCTAAATTCTAAACATTGTTCTTGTAATATAATCAGCAGTCTACAATTTTTTTCTGAATATTTTGTTTACTAAATGTTTTTTAGATTTTTAAACATTCAAAATCCTTTTCTGTTTTTTTTTTTAAATTCAAAAGCTTTTTAGTTTATCTCAAAATACTTACATTTAATCATTGATTTTTAACACATAGTGTTTTTCCTAATGAGTCTAATATACAAGCTAAAAATAAATACAATTTTTTTTAAAAAAGATGTAGTTGAAGCTCCGGAATTTGATCACAAAATTTCATTTCTCCAGATTTTTTTTAAAAATATATTTGTGGCGGAACAGATATTAAATTATATTAATATAAACAATAAACTAATGCAATAAAGTGATAACAAACAATGTCATTTGCTTCAATTCAAATAACCAAAATGTTGTTATAATTTATGTGTAAAATATATGCATAATAATATATACGCATGCATATATATTTTACATGTTGATGTTTAATGTTTGCATATGCTTATCAAATTATGAAAAAAATCTCTATAATTTTATTGTATATTTAATTGTATGAAAACATACAGTGTGTGTACAGCCTATTGGAATTAATTAACTAAAAGTACAAACAAATCCAAACATTTATTCAAGAGTTATTTTATCCCATGATTCCGCACTTGTTGCGCCAATCCATCATCACTACATTTCGAAATGCCTATAAATCAATAAATCTGACTATTTTATCCTTTCCCATTGCAATCATATATATTTTTAATTATTTTCATTTCCTGCAACGAAACAGATTTGTATCGTTATAAAAGTTGTACGCACTCTATTCCAATTCAATCTGCGTTAATCAAATAACTGGCAAGTTCGATTGGTTTGTTTGATCATTGCAAAAACGCGATAGCCAATCCTGCAATCGTGCACGTTTTTCTAATTCTAATTTAGGGGGTGTAACATCATCCCCAAATATCTTTTGTATGTGTATGTGAATCCGATTGTGTCGAGAGCAAATGGAAATTATATACGGCATAAACCCCCTTTGACACTGTACCGAGCTATAGAATTTTCGGTTACATTGATATTTTGAATAATGTGATCAGTGATTCGTTTAATGCAGTCTTTATTATGAAATTATTTACTCGATGTATTATTATTTATATAACTTGAAATAATAAAATACTATCGCAATGGGAATCACTGTAACATTTTAACATTATTGCATCGATTATATATTATTAATAATATTCGTAATTGCACTAACAAAATGAAAAATTGAATAAAAATTTATAACTTTATATTTAACTAGTTGGATTTGTATTTTGTCTTGAGACAAGTTACATGAACTTCCCGAAATGTGTAAATAATCGACTTAATCAATAAAAAATAAATTAATTTATGAGTGATTATAAATATTCCGAGTGGATTTATTACACATCATTGTAAACGAACGAACACTTTGACTCGGAGTATTTTCTAAAAGCAAATATTCTAAAATCAATAATTTTTATAATTGAACCAGTTTCCGTAGGACTTTAATGATTTACTATGTTCAAGACCAAGTACACTATCGTTATACCAACTAAATCATCTAATTTTATTTTTAACAAACGTCAAAAAACTACTCATTTTCTCAAACTTAGATGAATTTTTAAAATTAAACTACTTGTCGTAAGGCCGTAATATTTCAGTAAGTTCTATAAGACCATGATATATATATCGCCAAAAAGTTCCATGAAAATCGGCCTAAATTTTTTTTCAACAGTTAATTACAAAAAATCGGCTCGGTAGATTTTCACCTAAAACTGATCAGTATCATTCCCAACTAATATCTTTCGAACAGTTTTTGATTTTTTTGAAATCGATTCGGTAGTATAAGCTTAAATGTGGACGAAAAGTTTAACACTTTTTTTCAAATTACCAAAAAAACGACTTAGCAGATTGTCGCACAAAACTGACAAACGATAGTCCTCATCGAGGTACATGAAATGGCTTTTAAATTTTTGAAATCGGTTCAGGCATTTTTGAGAAAACGTCGATGAAAGGTCTAATTTTGATAAATGCCAAAAAACGATACCAATTTTTGCAAACTTTGACGAATTTTTAAAGTTAAACCAATTGTCGTAAGGCCGTAATATTTTAGTATGATCTAGAAAACTATGGTATCTACCGTCAAAAAAATAATAAATAATCGTCGAAAAAAAATTTTTTTAACACTTTATTACAAGAAAACCCGGCCGATCTCTACCAACAACTCATCAGCACGATTCCCAATCAATATATTTCGAACGGTTTTTGAATTTCAAGATTGATTCAGAACTGCGGGCTAAAATGTGGACGAAAAAATTTTAACTTTTCTGCTATTTACAAAGAAACGGCTTGACTGATCGTCGCGCAAAATTGATAAGCGCTAGTCCTCATCGAGATACATCGAATGGCTTTTAAATCTTTGAAATCGGTCCAGCCATTTTTGAGAAAACGTCGATTTACGGCAAAAAATATGTTCATACACACACACACACACACACACACACACACACACACACATACACACACTGTTTCCAAATTTGGTCTCATTCGATTCAAAATGGCTTGAAACGTACAGAAAACATAATATGTGTAAATCTGATCGCACAGGTAAATAGCTTTTTACCATTTTTTTTCTACCAACTCATACGAACATAGACCCGTAACATAGAATTACTATAACATTTCTATTTTAACCCAGAATTGTCTCCTAAAATCTGAAAGATTTTGAAATTAGTTCAGTAGTCTTCCAAGTGAGTAGTTCGTACTCGGGCAATGCAAAACAGCAAACTACTTGCCCTTCATCTCAATAATTTTACAACCTATAAAAGTACCTCTTTTCCCGATACTTACCCACTATCATCATCCTTCGAAACTGGACCATCGTCAGTAAACGGTCGTAAACTTTACATCCACGTGTGGCGACGGCATTAAAGCCGAATGTTTATATTCTGACCGGTTAGTCACCCTTCGCCTTATCCTTCGCGTTGTGTGTGATATCAACCCCTCGGGGACCTCATACCGTTTTCATTGTGAGCGAGCACGCTCCTATTCGACTAGGCCGATATATACAATGCAACTCTTCCTCTGATACCACGTGGCCAGCCTTGATCCCCTTTCTGATGAACGAAATCACTCGTCATACTGCGTTTCATTTGATAGATATGGAATTATGTTTTGAATATTCAAATTTGATGTTGGTTGATGTCAGTTGAGATAAATAGAGTAATAGAAGCTGAGAATACATTTTGAGATCCAATTTAAAATTTATTTTTGAGCATTTCTAAATGTTTTTTTTAATTACTATATTTATTACAACTGTTAAATAATTTAACATCTAGTAATAATAATGAACAATAACATAATTTGTTTTTATTTTTTTTATTATCTATTTTATTTACAACTGCCCAGTAAAGGACATTTAATAAATTTGACGAATTTACAATAGTGGGCCGAAAAGGGACATTGTATACCACAAGGGCATGTTGGAAAAAACAACTCAGTAGTTGTTTTTCCATTCGATATAAAATTCACAATATTTTATTGATAATTATATAATTTTAACTATTTACGTATTGAATAATTTCTTAAAAATAATGATTAAGTTATTTCCAATTATAATAACATAAATTTAAATAAATAAGAGTACAAAGGATAGAATTTACATTAAAATGATATCCGTAGTTTGATAATTTGATATTAAATAAAAGCAAATAATAATAAAAATAAAATTAATAAATAAAATAAATAAAATTTGTGAATAATAAAATAATAATAGAAAAACAATAAAATGGAATTAAAACAATAAGTGACAGATAATAAATATAACAAAAAAATAATATTAGAAATAATAAGATAATAGTAATAATAATAATAATAATAAAGTAGAATTGTATTTATTTCATCAACTTTCTTCCATCAATAAATTAATTATAATGTATTGCTCATTTGCATTAATTTCTGAAATAATGACTTTATTTTATTGCACAATTATCAATTTATGTTTTTTAGTATTTATCAAGCTTTGTAAATTATCAAGCGCCCCCTATAAAATTTAAAAATTAAATGTTTAGAATTAAATTCTTAAAAGTCCATACCGTGATACCGTGACAGTTTCTTACATTTTTTTGTATTTTTCACCCTTTTTATAATAATTTTTTACTTCCTATATACGGTAAAACCACCGAGCAATTCGTAAAGCAACATTTTCATAAAAAAGGCAATCATATTAAAAACGACATATTACACTTTTCTGTGGTAGTGTGGTATGATAAAAAAACGCTAATTAATTTTAAAGATGCTGGAATCAACCTACTATGTCTTTTGTAAATTTCTTTAAACTTTAACATACTGCAGAAACTAAATTTAATTCTTATTGTGAATGTATATTGTCGGTGTCCATAATTCATATAAAACAAATTGCATAATATACTTTTATACAGCAGGTACGTTTCCGTCAGAATACGGCGCCAAGTAGCGTCTCAATCGGTGTCGAGCGAAAAGGGTTAAATATTTTGATTTTTTTATAATTTTGTTATCTATTGTTATTCATTTTACGTTGTTTTTTAAATATGTTAGTTTTTTGCGATAGATTTTTTAAAAATTTAAGTAAACCTTAAGTTTAGTCTTCTGTAAGTTTGGTAAAGACATTGTTTATTAACTCAAGATTTGTACTGCTATTTAATCTTAAACTGTAATGACATAGAACACCGAAAAATGAACAAATGCTTCGCGCTTTCGATGACGTACGCACGTAAAAGTCACGCATACGACGATCAATCACATCGATGCGCGTAGTAGAAATGATATCATCGAGAGCGAATGACTAATTATTGGCACTCGACTGGGGCCGTAACGCACTTCCGTTGCATTTGTAGGATTTACACCTAGTCGCGCCTAAACAAGTTTTACTTAAAAATTTAGTTATTTTAAAGATATCAATTTTTTGGACTATATCAGTATTCATAATTAATATACTATATCATGCATGTAGAAATGTAAAAAAACGTGTATTAATGTTGACAAAACAGCGACTTTTAAATTTCTTAAATGCAGATTTAAAATTCAATTTTTTTTGGACTGTACCCGTTGCCTACTTTTATTCAGTGCGAGCTCTGTAACTTTCAATTTGGAAACTAGTATAGCATTATCCGAGACTGCACACATAGGTCATGTCCTCATGCCGTTCAGGGGTATAATTTTTATGTCCCGTGCACCCCTACGCCTCGTGTGTTCCTCGCGAATGTTTTGTGCGACGCGGAGGGCGTTCCTATGCATTTGTACGTGTTAGGGTGTCTGGCTCGCCAGCTTGAGAATCAAAAACACGAATAGTATTATATAAACTTTCATATGCAATGCTTTATAAAAGAGGTTAGTTTTATTTTATCACATTAAATTCAGTTTATTGCCGGCTGCTGGCCGATGCGTCGCGCGTTTGTAATATAACGGTTTTAATTAAAATTTTCAGTTCAGTTGCTATGATCGATATCGCGAAAGAGCGTCTGTGGAAATCAATCGATTATATTTGACTGTGTGACAATAAAAATAATTAAAATTATAGTGGTTTCATGTTGTTTGTGGCAAAACAATTGGATTTGTTTTGTAGTGTGTGCACACGTGGATTTTATACTGTGATGAAAATATTTTGATTTATTTGATATGTGGATATAACTTTTGTGTTCAAGCTTTTGTCAAAGATGATGAATGAAACAACAAAAATAAACCCACATTGTTTGGAGTAAATATTTCGTAAGAGTGACACCTTTATAAATATCTTGTTTGACCAAATACTAACATTTACAATTTAACTGAAGTGTTAACTGAAGCACTATACAATGTATAACATTGTCCTAACTTTCGTCTAGAAGTGTCATCATTGTTTTATGAAATTCAATTGATGATGACCATGTGCTCGGCACGACCAAATAAAGTTTAACCGCTTTTAGCGAGTTTGACAATGCATTATTTAAATGGCTGTCGGCTTTTATAATTGCATTTGCTGGAGACTTTTGCCATGCCCTGCTAATGCATTTTCTGGCTCACGTTCCACTCTGCGAGTGTGAAAATACTTCACCACTAATTGCATTTTACATTTTGTTCAGAGGATGAAAAACTATTAATCTCGTGTAGTAGCTGATCTCGGAATTTTTGTAACTTTTTATTTAACATTTTCCAGGGATTGGAAATAGACATGTACTGTTTTATATACGTACAATTGTATTTGTCTCATACAATCCCTTGCATCACTGAATTTGAAGGGGAGTTGCTCGTAGACCAGCAATAAGCAGCTCCTCTTACCGCATTGAAAAAACGCAATTGTATGAGGGAGATGGATACTTCAACTAATGTGTATGGAAAAGATAAAAATATAATTTTATGCTAAACTTTGATAATAATAATACATAGGACGATATTCAATTTTTGACATGAGTTAGGAATTAAATTCTTGTCAATAATGCAACTTCAAGAAAAGCCCACAATCATTATTTGCAAGGCATACAAATAAATACAATACAAAAAGCACATTAGCTAAATCTCGGTATATTATTAAAATAATTTTCGATAAATATATACCAAATTTACTAATGATTTATTGCGATGAAAAAGTACAGGAGTGCAAGACCATGGCAATAGCTCATGCATGAGAATAATAGACGACGTCTATTTAAGTTGAATTTTAATTCAAAGAAATAAAATTTAAAGTGTGTATTTTTAAGTTATTCAAAATGAGTTCCGAATTGAGCAGTGATAGTGAAAGTGTGATTTCGGACATAGTCCACATGAAGGAAATTGATTGGACAGGGTATACTATGGGATCTTATGGTGGATTTGCAACTATGTTCTCACCTCCTGCACGATCCTGGTCGACACCAAAAAGGCCAATAATTAAAATGGCAAATATAAGGTTATAATTAATTTTTATTCCATTAATTTTTTATTTTATTACATGCAATTATTTACAACGTAAAAAAAAAAAGTTGGATCCTACCACCTACCTATTTATAACTTCTGTTAACTAATTGTACAGGTGTAAAGAATGATTTTAAATAATATTAATTGAATTGCAGTGTTGTCTCAAATTCCAACAAAATTGCATTTGATAAACTTCTACACTGATCATTTCATGATTACCTACATGATCAGTGTAGAAGTTTATCAAATTTTGTTGGAATTGGAGATAACATGATCACCTAAATGTCTCACTAATATAAAATTGGAAACTAGCATTTTGTACAAACTTAAATGGTTTTTAAATTGCATTTATTACAATTAATAACCATACAATGCAAATATATTCTATTTAGTAAATATTCCCTATTCTCTATCAATTAGGTCATATATGGATTTATTGTCGTTCCATTAATTTACATACGAGTATCATAATTTATATCATTCGACAAATATGATTTGGCATATTTGTGTGATATCTCTATTTTATCTGTCCCCAATTGGAGTATTATCATACCAATTACAAGCAAAATTGCATTTGACAGTTTCGATACGAATCATTTGATGATCAACTAAATGATCCACTAATATCAAATAGGAAATTAGTCATTTTCAATTATTGAATGTTGTAATATGTGAGGCAACATAATATTTTATTTTCTACTAAATTATATTAAAAATAAATAATTGTAATTTGGGAAAATATTTGACGAAGGATTAACTATAGAAAAGAAAGTTATTTGAGTACTACAAGCAGCACTATATGTCTGGGATTTTCATAAAGGTCATGGTCAAATAATTTACTCAGTAATATTAATAGAAGTTCAATCATAGAGATTTTGTTTATTTGGATATTATTTAACTTGGCTAAGTGATTAAAGCTTGTGCACTAATTTATATATCTTTTTTCTAATAAGAAGAACCTCAGGTTTACTCTTCAGAGATATTGATGAATCTTGGCATGGTGATAGATTTTAAAGTCAAACCAAACAGTTTAAAATGCTATAGGCCTATGAGAAATGGTTTTATTATAAAATTTAATTTACGTACGTACGTACGCCTTCAGTGTAAGCAAAATGTTCTAAGATACCTCATTTTGAATTCAGTCTTTTTGAGTACTGACCTAGATTTCCAGAATACTCCTTGCTCTTCGTTTATTAATCAATTTATTTTCTGCAAAACAATTTTTTTATCAGTGTATGAAGAGCTTACATAATAAACTTGACCCCAGAAGTAATAACTGCACTTTATCCACATTTAATGACCGACTTCGAACTGTTTTTGCCAATTAAACAAGATGCAACGTATCCTGTACACATTGCCTTCGAATAAAACATTTTAGAATCGTTCCGTTTTAGCCGGTGGCATTTGATCTGATGTTTTGCTAAAAGATAACATCCTTAAGATAACATCCAGCAAAGGAATAACATCATTTGCGCGCACTCGAGCTTAACATAAGGCAACGGAATGCATTCAAACAGGAAGAATTGTAACGCACCGGTCTTTATAACAACTTCTAAGACAAAGGGCTAGGATTTATGGATGAATTTATTATATTATTAAAGATATAATACATCTATTGTAATTTAATCTATATTGTAACGTATAGGTATTACAATGAAAATTTTGCTAAATAATTTATCCAACAACATTATTAACAAAACACTTTCTTGGGTATGGTTAAACAGTGCTTAATGCATATTACCCATTAAATTTTGGCTTTAAATGGCAAAAATTGGAATTAAATCCAGTGGCGGGTCACGGGGGTCATAATCTTCCCCTGAGATTGTCTTAAGACATAGATAGAACACTAATTCAGCAATAGAATTACTCATAATAATTTTATTTATGTATTTTGCTACCAAACATTTTATAACTTTAATATGTAACTTATTATAGACGAACAGCGGAGTCACACACTCCTAAAATTTAAGGATTTTCAAATGCGAATATATTTATTTTCTATACATAATTTAATAATGTGACCCCCCCCCCTCTGCACCAAAGCTGGATCCGCCACTGTTATAAATCTCACATTTTGTAAGTTTTTAAATATTAAATAAAACCTATCACTCTACTCATTGTATTCAAAACAATTTCCTTAAATATCATTCGTTCGATTTATTATGTGCCAGAATACTAATTAAATAACATAATGGTCATTACTCGGGATCGAACGTAAAACACTAATAATTTGGCTTCCA
>NW_020539590.1:0-22765 GCF_003426905.1 Ctenocephalides felis
AACAAGATAAAAAAATCTGTTCACATACACGCGCACACACACACATACTTTTTCCAAATTGGTCTCATTCGATTCAGAATGGCTTGAAACGTCGAGAAAACAAAAATTAGCAAATCGGTTTTTTTATGAAAACATAAACTTCTCCTTCGGGAAGTTAAAAAACAAACAAACGAAGATATAATAAAGTATTAAAAAAATAAATTGAAACAAAAAAACATATTAAAAAAACAAAACTTTAAATAATAAATAATAATAATAAAATAAAGTTGAATAAAATATTCGTAACAATAAATCAAAATTTCGTTAAAAACATAAAAACATTCAATAGGAATTATTATTTATTATTTACATTACTTAGATTTCAGATTCAATTTATGCATACAAAATCAACCTCTTATTCACATTTTAAATATTATTCTGATCTGAAGCTAATTGAAATGCTGCCACGATTTTTCAATATTTACAAGAATTTGCATTCAATTGAGTAATAGCATATATTTATTCAATTCCATGTGTTCTATATTTCAGTTACTTCATTCCCTCCACTCGTCACCGTGTACCTTCCCCCGTGTGTATATATTCTCGAGGCAATTGTTTTTAGATTGACGCAGCTAATTTCGCACCCCTTCCTCCAAGTTCTAAGTTATTATATTACGGCAAACACAACTTGTGCAAATATGACGTGTGGACACGTCGTGCCCTCGACGGAACATTAATTCTATAAGGCTTATTGTCAATCATTAGGTCAATGACCGGATTTCCTAATCCTACTTACCATTTGCTAATTTGCATATGAATTCTAAAAGCATTCATGGGGCATTCCTTCAGACGTGCGCAGGATGCACATTCTGTTACAAATACGTACATATATTTACATCACTGAGGATAGTTAGTGCTAGGAGGGAATAATGGGAATTAAAAGCTTTTTACGGTTCCGTTTCTTCAACAGTCGATACTTACAAGGAGAATCTTAGGTTTACTCTTCTAGGATTTTGATGAAACTTTGCATGATGATAGAGTTGATAGCCAAATATAAATATTTAAAATATTATAGGCCTATGAGAAGTGGTTTAATTATGAAAAATAATTGAAATTTTGAATAATAGACTGCGCGCTCAGTCACTCTAAAATAATTGATTGATCAAGGAAAATGAGGTTTTTGTTCAGAACTTTAATAATTATAATTAATAATAGCTATCACTATTAGCAAATTTTTAATTACTTATATATACACATATATATATATATATATATATATATATATATATATATATATATTTATATATATATAACATTCAAGAATATGTCTCAACGTCGAACAAAAAAATCTAAACGATATATATTTTATATAAAAAACTCTTCTGTACGGGTGTATGATTTGATACTTTTCCTAAAACGGTTATTCAGATTTTGATAATTTTTTTTAGAGTATGTCAAAGGAAATTTTTAAGATTTATTATAAAACTACAGTAATATTGTAGAAATAAATAGCAAAAATTACAAAAAAAAACACTTATCATTGCTTCACATTTAGAACATTTGAACTGTTATCTGCTACAAATGTCAATTCACTTAAAATTTGAATTTATCTGGAAATATGAGCCAAGATAATATTAGAATTTAATTTAAAAAAAATTAGAATATAATATAAAAAAATGTAATGACTACATTATTATTGCCGAAAAGCAGCTGAGATGTGCCAGAAATTAGAATAATATAAAATACAGTCAACAGTATATGTTTGACAGATGATATTATATAATTCAGCTTAATAATTAACACAATTAGTCCAAATTTGCATATACAATATTTTTTTAAACTATTAAATGCATGTCGCATTTTGTTTACTTTACTAGTTTATTCAACAATACAAAAAATATTTCTACTTATTAAAATAATAATTTAGAATTTTGTTTCAAGTATCAAATATTCATTTGTTTGGCATTGGATATGGAATATTTAGCAAGTTGATCTTAGATTAAAGAGTGCTCATATTGCTCATCTTACAAACTAATTCACGCAAGATTCGAACATAATATGATAATATTGTTTATTAAATTATTAGTAAGAAAAATGTACTGCAGAAATTATAATTGCCAGTAAGCAACTAATATATTGTACGAGATCATGAAAATTATAGACTAAATTATTGAATCAATTATGTTGTATGTTAAAATCAAGTGTGATATTGTTCCTTTACCATAGATGCTATATATTTTTTTCTGAATATCTTATACTGCTTATGCCAAGACCAAAAATAAGTCACAATGGCAGGACATCAAATAGGATATTAAAAAGTATAGGATAGGTTATATAAAAATTGGAACTTTTGAATTATAGACATGGGTACAGGACAACGTATGTCTGGTCATCTAGTATATATATATATATGTTTATTAGGGTGGTCCTTAATATGGACATTTTTGAATTTCTTTGCTCCCAAAGGCTCAAATGGTTCCAAATTGATAATAAACAATTCTCTGAAAGTTTTAGCTCTTAATATTAACTTTTAGACAGTGCGCAATTCAATCAAACTTTGTTTGGAAATATCGTAAAAAAATAGAAAAAAATTGACATATGAATTAAAAATGAATGTTTGTGTCATTTTTTATTGAAAATTCAACGCTCTGCAAAAATTTTTATGCTATACAAAACTTTGATTGAATTGCGCTCTATCTAAAAGACAATATTAAGAGCTAATACTATCAGAGAATTGTTTTTTATCAATTTGGAACCATTTGAGCCCTTAAGAGCAATCAAATTCGAAAATGTCCATATTAAGGACCACCCTAATGTTTATATATAATATATTCCATATGGAAGTATGAATAGTAGTCGATCCATACGGTATTAAGTTATAGTCAATTTTCTATTATCTTGCAGCTTCATTTACCTCTGCTTCAATATAGAAATAGTTTCGTACATATCAAGCATTTCTGATGTCACTTAATTACACTAATTCAAACTAAGCAACTAAATGTAATTAAACCACCAGTAATTTTAAACTTGGAAAGAATTCATGTACAACCAACCGAGTAGTGCATCATTAAACTAACGTTCGTTGTGAAATTTACATAACTCCGTCGTATTACCGAGTTGCAAAATGTTTAACTTTAACATAAATTAATTATATATTAAATATGTATATTGCACAAGTTTAAATCAAGGAGGATATTTGCAAACATGTGTTCTTGGCGAAGTAATTACAGTTTTAAACGAACAGGGATTTATTCGTGAATTATAAAAAGTAAAGTTGTAAAATGCGATTTACTGCTTTATTATAACTACAATATCATTTAATGCTGCAACATTATTGATTCGAATATAATATATAAGTTTGTATCAGTTCAAGAGAAGCCAATTAATTTTAACTCTATTGTATTGAATTTAGATGCAATAAATATATTCAACTGTATTTTGAAACTTTAAAATAACCTACTTTCAATAAGAGTAAAATAATTTTTCACTCTATACATGTATGTTCATCTAGTTATCTAGGAAAACAAAAAAGCTCTAAGAAATTTGTTTTTTTAAAACCTAATGTATATATTTCAATTTCATATTTGGTTTCGTACATTCTGAAAGATGACACAAATCTAGTGACGAAACTAGTGCATTCATAAATTATCAGACAGCTTCTATTTTTTATGCCCCTATGGAGTAACGGTTGGATCATTTGCTTTTACATTTTTATTATTTGTAATTGAAAAAAAATTAAAAACCAGAAATTTTCATCCTTCTACCACAAGTCTCTATTTTGTAATACTCATTTTTGCAATGAGTATAATTAATATACTCAATAATTTTCTATCTTGCTTTCAAATAATGAATGTTTTTCACTGAATTTTGACTAAAACTTTCCTAAACTTATGCAAAAGCTCGAATTTAACTTGAAAAAAAAAACTTATTTGGGTTGTGCACATTTTTTTTAAATTTTGGGTTCTATTTTTTTTATTTTAATTATTTATTATATTTATATATTTAATTCAAAAATACATACGATCCTAAATTTTTAACCACCTGACTGAATCCGCTTTATTCACGACTGAAAGGTCATCGTAGATAAAACTAGATGCATCAAAATGATTTCTTTTTATTTCATATTTTCAAAGTTTAACTATTTAGGAATATGGGTACAAGAAAATTTTTGACAAATTGAATTATTTTCGTAGATATAGGTATTTTACTGACTCGGTCTCCATACTAGTTTGGCTTCACGCAAAACTTTGAATGCGTTTTTCTCAAAACAGACTTTTTCAGTACTGTTGACACGATTTCTCCAGTTTTAATCGACCGATTCATTTGAAATGTTCAGAGAGTCTTATTTATAGACCTATCTATAGCCCGAACTAGGATTATCCCCAAATTCCAATTTTTACTATTTTTAAAAATTCGAGAAACTCAAAAAACAGTAAAAAAAACACTTTTTATTTCAAAGAGTCGCCAATTTGTAAAAAAAAAAAATTTCTTACTCATTGCTAGTTCGGGCGATTGCGACATCATTGTAGATTAATAATCTTTTTATTTTTTGCATTTCCGATGGCTAGGAGGGCTGAAATCATATCAAGACTGAGGTTCCAATTTTTTGAGACCACCAACTTCATCAGCTGCCAGTTTTTACAATTTTCAACTTTTTAATTTTTTAATTTATGTTTTGTATTTTAATAAAATTAATAAACGAGTGGTAGAAAAATGGATAGTAAAAACATTCATTGCTTTCTTTTACGACACTTTAAAAATGACTTAAAGTTCATCGCTCTCCACTAGAATACTATCATTCATTACTGTAGCTATCATCAATAAATAAGTGGTGCTCTACTAATGTCTAAAAATAACTATCATGAAGTAGAGTAAAAGTATGCCTAGAAATTGCTCCAGTAAAATATATGGTATCGTATATTTGTATCAATGTATATTCGTGTTTTACGAATATATAATACACGTACAATGTTTTCCGATTGAATTTCTTTAAACTATAATTCATTACTGTATAGATATCATCAATCTTTGTGCAACATAGTAGTAAGTGGTGCCCTGCTGATGTCTAAGCGTTCTACTTCGTTCACGGGACGTTTGATACGTCGAAATCGACTTTTCGTTCCGAGATCTCGGTGACAAGCACTCAGCATTGTCGCATTTCGTCAGCGTTCACTTTATTCACAATCTGTGCTTCCGGCATTTCGCCGCTCGAGCGTTTGGCAGCAAAGCGGCAAAGCACGGCCGAATCGAGGAGGAACGCCTTGCCCGTTCCTTAGGACGATGACGATGACTATGACGACGATGACGATGACGATGGGAATGCTTAGAATGGACGGATACATTTCCATCTGCTGCCACTTACCATAAAGCGAGCGGGAAGCTTAAGAAAACAACACAATGCGATTGGCATAATATAATGCTGGGGAGATGCGCGTCAGTTTTTCATCCGGTAAATAACACGTTGAATTATTTTCGTTTAATCAAGTGTTTATCAATTAGCAGAAATCAATTTTCGTTAATAGGATAAGCAATAATTATTGAATGGTTGGCATTATTTGAACTAGTAGTGTATAACATCGTGCCTTGAGGAAAATTGCAGGAACTACCCATACCAAAAATTAAATAAAACTAGTGGGGCGCATGGCATCGTGCCTTAAGGCAAATTGCTGAAACTTCCCGTACCAAAAAAAAAATTATTTAAAAGATTAACATTTTTGAGAAAAATTTACTCTGAATAATTAGATTTGTGACAAACTATAAATTTTTGACAAAAATTTACTTTTTTCTAAAAAAAAGACTTTTTGAACAAAATTGTATTTTGAAATATTTTGGAAATTCTGAATTTTTTTTTCAAAGCAATCGTACTGCTTTAACTGCATAGAGACAAAATATCGAAGCGCGTAAGCGTCGCGTCGCCGTCTAACGGATAAACATTGGTACGGAACCCATAGGAATGTAAACAAAATTTATACTTATTGTTAAAATCTCTATAAAATATCTGATAATTTGATGTGCATATGTCTAATAATCATTTTTGACCGCCAGATGGCATTTTCTTTACTTTTTTACTAGATCTCCGAAACCGCTAGACCTGCCTTCATGAAAATTTGATCAGTTCTTCATCTTACAAGTAAAGTGTTTTTTGAATTATTCAAATCGGACGCTCCGTTCTCTTAAAAACTGACTTACCGTTATTAGCACTTTTTGCCCCATATCTTCGGAACGGGTAGACCTGCTTTCGCCAAAAACTAATCAACACGTCTCCTTATCAATACGAATCGAATGTTTTCGAATTATTCAAATCGCTTCATCCGTGTTTCCAAAATCGTCGACAAAAATTTGTATTCGAACACACATATACACGCACACACATACACACACACACATACATCCATTTTTTCTAAGGTATGCCAAAATATTCAGAAAACTCCAAAACGGATATATCAAAATTTTCATTTTCGATTTTTTTGCGATTACTATAACTTAATTATAAAAATCAAGATAATTATAAAAATCTTACAATGCGTATGCGATACAGTCAAAAAATATTTTCTTCTACATACAATCATTTTATCATACATTTACATTTGAATTTTGATTTATACGTCTGGGCGATCTGTTTATGTTTTTGAGCAAATTATCTCAATACATTTCCACTGGGCGTTTTTAACGTATTTTCTCATTTAAGAACACAATTATCTTATTTATTATGCATTTTATTACCCTGCCAAATGTAGCATTAATTGTAAATAATTGCGAAGATAAGAAAAACTGCCTATTGTTTCCCTGAAACTCCAAAGTTCGTTATTCAGAGTTCAGTATGCAGGCACAGAAATTGTACTGATTTACAGTAAACACTAAATACGCAAAATTTAGAATAAAGTCCATAGTTACAAAACGCAACAATTAATTAGAATAAACGGCGTTATAAATTACCATTGTAATCTGATTTGCAAAAGAAGAAGTGATTAATGCAATTCGCGCCGAACATTAGTACGGTTCACAAGAAGAAACTTTGCAGACGAGAGGAATTACTTCGCGTTTTTATCACCTGTTTTATTTTGCAAAATAGTGTTTCATAAATTACGCTTGATGCTCTTTGCTAATTTGAATTTTTCTATTATATTATATGTATACATTAGTGCACATTTATATATTAGTATTCTGAACATAAAACCTTGCATTGTTTATGTTTTGTTAGTTTAGTTAGATAATCTGTAAAATTTAGCACTTTGTTTTTTAAAACAAAATATCAATTCATCAAATTTACATGTCACATATTATAACAATAAACAAAAAGTAGTCAACAACTTTTTTGTTTATCTGAACACAAAATCTAGAATCATTATTAACATTCACATATTAAAAGTACTGTCATTGTGTTGAATTGTGCGTAAAGATATTAGAATAATAAAAAACATATGTAAATATATAATGAATTAATATTCTATTCGTTGACCTCTGCTTTTAGCATATTATATGTTTACTATATTTAACGCATTTTTATATTTTTAACTTCTCGTAGGGTAAGTTATTGTAATGGGCCGAAAATCGAAATTGAAAATTTTTATATTTCTCGACGTTTTAAAGGTTTCTGAACATTTTGGCATACATCGGAAAAAAATGATGTGTGCGTGTGTGTATGTATGTATGGATACGATTTTTCGTCCACGTTTTCGGGCGCACGGATCAACCGATTTGAATGGTTCAAAAAGCATTCGATTCCTATTGATAGGGAGATGAGCTGATTAGTTTTTGGAAAAGGCAGGCCCAGCAGTTACGGAGATAAAGAGCAAAGAGTGCAGAAAATAGAAATCGAGTTTTTGAGAGAACGGAGCATCCGATTTGAATGATCTAAAAAAAACATTCAATTAGTAATGATTGGGAGAAGTGGCTATTAGTTTTTGGCAAAGGCAGGCTTAGCCATTTCGAAGACACGGAACTAAATGTGCAAAAAATGGCAGTTTTTGAGAGAACTAAGCTTCCGATTTAAGTGATTCAAAGAACTTTCTACTTGTCTTAACAAAGTAATTGGTTTTGGAAAAAAAATTGTTTAGACTTTTTTTTCATTTTTTTTTTTTAATTTTTTTGTATCAGATTTTTTTTTAATTCTGACTATAGTTCTAATATACTTAAAACAAATAATTTCAACTTTGCAATTCAGTTTATATAATTCTTATAAATATTAGACAATGTTACAATATTTATAATAATCTATTTGAAAACATTCAGTATTCCTTGAACATTTTGTTACGGTATGGAAAGTTCCAGCAATTTGCCTTAAGGACCGATGCCTCACACCCCACTAGTTTCTGTCTATTTAACATGCATCTCATCATATTATATCGTATTGATTTTTTACATTTTTTTAATTTTCACACATACTTTTTCATAAGTTTTCATAAAAACTTGTATGCATATAGTAACGGACATGAGAGTCCAGCATGTTACCGCTCAATCAAAATATTGTAATCAATAAAATAGAACAACAATAACGATTGAGACTATTCTTTCAAATAATTACGATTGCGCATTACAATCAAATCGGATTAATATTAGATTTATAGTGTCCTTTATAAATCCGGGATTTATTTCCTATATTGTGTCATATCATTAGACAAAATAATCCTTAGCATCCAACAGCAGACAGAGACCGCTGCCGTTGCGGTACAAATAACTTCCGCGGGTAAGCTTCCACGATAACTGCCGTTGTGGCATGTGTGCACTGGCTCAATTGCCAAATCTCCGAATCACTATAATTGCATAATGTAATGCAAACATGCCATCAGTACAAACTATAATATATACACATGTATATAGACACACATTATATATTTAGGTGCTCCATGGCGTAGCGGTTAAACGCACTGTCATGGGTGGACAGGGTCTTGAGTACGAACTAGGTTCTGGGTAACCTGATATCATGCAATAGTGGTATCAATTTTTGCTTGAAAATATAGTTCAAAAATATGTTTTTATTTCGGGCACTGCGATGTGAAATGACAATGGGATGTGTGGACAGGATCGTTTGAACTTCGCTTTGGATAACTTGATATAAAGCAGTAGTGGTATCAATTTTTGATTGAAAATATAGTTTAAAAATGTGTTTCATTTTCGGGCACTGCGATGCAAAATGGCAATGAGAAATGTTTCACACTATTTTGCCCTGAATCGAATTAGATTTTTACTCAGCTCACGGATCTGCCAGAGGGCAGTACTACCCATTGTAATCAATATTCAGTACTTTAATCGTTTATATTTCACCACTCAACAATGTTGCATTATTAGACTTCCATATGTCTTGATTTACAAAATAAAAGTAATATAAGTAATAATATGCCAAATGAAATTGAAATTCATCAGCAATATGAGAAAAAAGTTGTTTACGCCAGGGTCATATTATGTGATAGCATTACATTGTGGACAAAACAAAAGAAGATCAATTACACCATCGCGAGTCTGTACACATTCTTTACTTACAATTTGTCAATAATGCAAAAATATAATACAATTACATTCAACAAAGAGTGTAATTTACTTCTAACTAAAGCATTAAAACGAGAGGTTGATAGAGCCTCTATCTGATTCTTCAGATAATCATACAATTATACAAAACAAGTTGATGTAAAATTCCAATGTTCTAATTATCCACTAAGCTTAGAAAAGTACGCAACAATTGCTTTAATATTGTAAATATAAAAATTTATATTAATTACAATTGCTGCATGTTTAATCGTATTATCTCACAAAAATTAGAACCAACCCCCAAAACAGCTTATTACAAGATTATATTTTAAGCGGCTAATACAATTTGCAGACGTTGATTGAATTTTGGAAGCTATCGTTAATAATAATAAAAAAAGGATTCCATTCATTAATACAGGGAAAATTTAAATAAATGATGCAATATTCAAAAAGTCTTCTAGGAGAGAAAAGTCAGAGGTCATCCTCAAAAATAGGGACATTAACCCCTTCTCGTCACAATATTAGTTCAAATTAAATTTTGATTTTTTTTTGTTTATCCATCAACCGTACGTTTAGGAAAATGATATGATCATACTAAATATTTTAATATATAGTGTAAATATATTTCCAGTTCAAAAAAATAGTATTTGGACACTGCGTTGTGAAATGACAACGTGCTCGTTTTTCGGATAGATGGATTTAACCCTAATCATTATAACATAAGAGAATGTTTTATATCATACTCTGTACAAGTATGAGTTGTGACTTTTCAATTTAAACTTGCCAGGTTTATAGAGTCAGTAAATGTTTGTATTTTTAAGTTATTTTCATGGTAGGTGTATTAGTCCCGAAATGAATCAGCCAGTAAGGGACATATTTTGGTGCTCCTAAGACAATTTACAGAAAGTTGCTGTGAAATTTTTGTATTATGTCTATATTAGTATTATGCGCACTACCCCATATTTGTATTCTATAGCACTAAATTGGCTTGTATAATGTTTTATATAAAATCAGCATAATGTATGAGCTTAGTCCCTAATTTGTATGGATTTCATGGTTTTCATCAATCCAAAATATCATATCAAACCTATGAAAAAGTTCACATCAAAATATCATTTTGAGTCTAGTAAAAAGTTCAATCTAAAACTTAATATGTAGCGTTTTTGTGTTTTTTTTAATTTCAAATATATAGAGCAATGTTCTTTACATATGTATGTATATTTATGTGTATGTATATCAGTCCCCTGTGACAGATAGAGTTCCGATGCAAGCACGCCGCCTAACCAGAAAATTAATGAATCGCCTCCGCTATTGTTTATTCGCATTCGTTCCAATAATGCTACGGCTGAATGCGTACCAGACCGGCAGCCAGAGGGGCATCATCGACGTGCAAAATCGCTTTTTAAAACGTCCATCTGTGCCGTTGTAAAAATAATATACGGCACTGTTTATGAAACATTGTCCATCTGATCGATCACAAATTACAAACGCGCAATTCAACATAATACAAACAAATCGAATAAGCTTCGCGCCGTCATATGGAAAATGAATTTTTCTAAATTGATGACACGCGTTTGTTATGACTGCATGTGTAGAGGATTAAATAAAAATTATATAAATATAAATATATATTTATATATATATATATATATATATATATATATACAGAGAAACGAGTCAAAATTTAATAAAACAATTACAACATACAAATGATTTAAAAAAATCCCAGACAATTTAAAACAATGCTCACAAAACACATTAACACTTTAAAACACAACATAGTTTTTTCAACCCGACTTTACTACATTTTGCAGAAAATTTATACAAAAGAAGAATTTATGAAAGATTGTATTTAACGATTTATTACAATAGAACTATGAATAAAAGGAATGATCTCAACATGTTGTGCAACACATTCTTTATATAGATAGTATTTCCAAATTACTTATAAAACTAAAATGTGCAGAAAATTTATAAATAGTTTCACACATATAAGAATCTTGATAAAAATATATATTTTTTTTTAGTTCTTTCTTCATTATGATTTTAATTTGTTTGCAGATAACACACATACTGCACAATAACTCTTTTGTGATAATTTAATGTTAGTAAAATTTTGTTATGATTACAAGTTTGATATTTAAATTACATAGAGTAATGCACTAATAAATCCTCATACCATAAATTATCGTATTTTCTGTTTTTAACACTAAGATTATCAAATTGTAAGTACTTTACTTTTTATTATTTTTCAATCTCAATTATTTTAGTTCTTAAATTTTGTTTTTAGTTTCCACTGAATAAAGGCGAGGATTATTACCGAAGCGTATGCATTGTAAATTAAATATTTTTAAGAAATTGTTTTTTTTTTGGTTAATGTTATATATTTATATATATTTATATATATTTATATATATATATATATATATATATATATATATATAATCATAAATCAATACCGTAATGTGAAGCTTAAATAAAGGTCTTCGATTTTTATTTGATATATGGCCTTTGAATATTTTTATTATACCTTTATATAATATGCGTACACCCAAATATATCCTATCTGATCCTACGGCCTGATAGAGAAATTCTTTTTAAAAATTGTCGTAATATGCAAATAAAATACATTAAATAAAAAATAGTAGCAAATCATATAATTTGAATAATATTCATAAGTATTATTAAAATAAACACAAAAAAATTATTTAAAGTAAAATAAACAATCATTGAACAGAATACCCGAAGATAAAAATTATTTAACTTGTGTATTATATATAAATATATTATTTATGTAGTAGTTGTTTTGATATTCAAATATTAGTTTTATTGGAAAATATATTTGTTAGACTCTATTTAGAAAACCTTTTTTAATGTTATGTTTTTGTGTAATTTTTGATTTTCAATTTCGCAAAATCAGGAAATAACAGATGATATACATAAGAATCAAATTTTTGATCATGTTCTCTTTAGTTTTTGCCGAAAATTAAACTAATGATATTTCATTTGAAAAATTGTTCGTCGTAAGATTTTTTAACTATAAAATCAATACATATCATTTTTTTTACAATCGAGTTTGAAAAATCACAATAGTTTATAATAATGCACTAAACAATATAATTAAATTAAACATTAAATCTGTATTTATAACAGTGTTTTTTTACTAATATGAGAATTTTCATAATGGGGTAATTGTGTATTATATGTGCTATTTGTGAACTAACTGAAGACATAATATAGAGAGGATTTTTTAAAAAATATTTTTACCAAGATTTTAAATTGTGTAAAACTAATTTTGAATAATTCGCACATCCAGATAACAGATATTCGATTTGCACAACAAACTGAGGTATTTTTTTTAATTATAACATTCTCGCTATAAATTTTGGATGAATTCTCTTCAAAATAAATAAATAAATAAATAAAATGTAGTATTGTCGGTTTAAAAAATTATATATGTTTTATCACGTTAATGTGTTCTGCTAGCATAGTTTCAAATTGCTTAGGATGTTTTTGTGTTGCTGAAGACGTTTTATCAAGTTTTGGCTAGTTCCACTGATGTAAATTGATTTGCAATATAAACAATCAATTTGATGGAAGACGTTCGATATAAAAAAAAAAAATGGTTTAGTGAAAATAGTATTAGTCGTTGTGCTAAAATTGTTAACTAGTCGTAGTCCTTATTTGTAAAATAGTTTTTTACAAGAAAAATACAATGCTTTAATGTATGGCAAGTAAATGGTATGGGAGCGGGTCTCTAAGACAAGTAAAATTTTACTAGGATTCTTACATGTATGAAACTAATTGTGAATTATCTGCACACTTTTTATTGCTTTGTAAGCAAATAGAAAATACTATCAAGATAATAGATATCAGATTTGCACAAAACCTGAGGTCATTCATTTTATTTATTACAGTTTTGTTATATATAATCATTGTAAATATTTTCATCAACACGTCTTTTGAATAAATTTTCTGCAAAATGTAGTAAGGTTTGGGTTAAAAAAATCTATGTGATCTTTCATTGGGTTGATGTGTTCCGTTAGCATGGTTTTAAATGGTTTGGAATTGTTTAAATTATTTATTTTCATGAAGTGGTTTTAATAAATTCAGGCTAGTTTCACCAATATAAATTGATTAGCAATCTTAACAATGAATTTGTTAGACCTGATTTTTAAGACGTTCGATATTAAAAATAAGTTTTTAGTTTGTTGTTAACTAGTCGCAGTCCTGATTTATAAAATAGTTTTCTACAAGGAAAATCTATTGTTTTATTGTATGGCAAACAAATGACACAGGAATGAGTCTCTATGATTGTTTTAATTATTTTTGTGTTTTTGAAGTTGTTTCATAAAGTTTGGGCTAGTTTCACCGATGTAAATTGATTTGCAACGTAAACAATCAATATGATTTTTATTGTTTTGTAAGAAATTTGCAATTACTATCCAGATAATAGATATTGGTTTTGCACAACACACTGAGATAATTTTCTTTATTTACTATATTCTCGTTATAAATCATTGAAAATATCCATCAACAACCCATCTTTTGTATAAATTTTCCTAAAATGTTGTATATTCGGGTTAAATCAATATATGTATTGTTTTAATAAATTGATGTGTTCTGTTTGCATAGTTTTAAATTGTTTGGGATTTTTTTAATTATTTATTTTCATAAAGTCGTTTTATTAAACTTAGACTAGTTTCACTAATATAAATTGATTGAATTGCAACCTTGGAAATTAATTTGATAGACCTGATTTGTAAGACGTTCGATATGAAAAAGGGTTTTTATTTTGTTGTTAATTAGTTGAAGTCCTTATTTATAAAATAGTTTTTTGCAAGAAAAATGCATTATTTTAATGTATGGCAAACAAATGACACAGGAATGGGTCTCTAAGATTGTTTCAATTGTTTTTGTGTTTCTGAAGTCGTTTTATAAAGTTTGGGCTAGTTTCACCAATGTAAATTAATTTGCAATCTAAACAATCAATTTGATAGACAAAATTTTTAGTATGTTCGATATTAAAAGATGTTTAAGTTTAGTAAAATTAGCGTTAGTCGTTGTGCTAAAAATTGTTAACTAGTCGGAGTCCTGATTCATGAAATAGTTTCTTACAAGGCAAATAGAGTTCTTTAATGTATGTAAAACATATAACATCGGAGCGGGTCTCTAAAGCAGGTAAATTTTTACCAGGATTCTAACATAAATGAAAATAATTGCAAATTATTTACACATTTTTTATTGCTTTGTAAGCAAATAGGAAATACTATCAAGATAATAGATATCGGAATCGCACAAAAAACTTAGGGCAATTATTTTATTTATTACGTTCTGTAATTGTCATAAATTTGTTTTATATATATATATATATACATATACATATATATATATATATATTTAATTTTAAAATATTATTAATGACTTACTTTTTTAAAGTCCTATCTTCCTATGATATCACCAATATCTTTTATCAACAACAAAATCTTTGAACAGCTACCACATGTGTCGATTAAAATTATGTTTTCCACATCAATCAATCAATGATCACTTCACAATCAAACAATCAGAATCCGATTGTAAGTCATCACTCACGAATCGAATTTAATACGTAAATCACTGAATTTTCCGGAGACCCGGACTGCCGCGATTTTGACGATCGGGTCGCGCACACACAACTGACTGCCGGAGTTTTCCAACAGACTAACGGAGCTTTCTCTACCCCACGGAAATGTACGATGTCCTTCGTGGAGTTTCGGTTATTATTACCCTTCCAGCGCCTACTGCAAAAGTAAATCCGTACAAACGTGGCTATCTCGGGAACAGGCGCGCACACGTACATGCCGTTCGGAGCGTTTTGAGCGTTCCAAGCAACATTTATTTTTTGTATATTTCATTTTTTAAAATCGTGTATTACAAGCATAAATAATTATTTTGTATGCCAACACACAATTTAACATATGTTATAATAATATTTCCATGCATTATTAAAAATAAGCGTTTTGTTCCATCATATCTTCGCAATTTTTTACCTTCTGCTTTTCATACTTCGCGCTTTTTGATTGTTTTGAGACATGTTCCAAATGTATACAAATTATTATAAACATGTATTATATATTGTTGTTGTTTATTTGAACTTGTGTATAACAGCACAAATATTTACACTTTTGTTTGTAAACATAGCACTTCTGTTATATGTAACGCATTAATCATGCGGTTTGCAGAGTCTGTAATATAAAGCTTAAAGTGAATCTACAGTAATACCAAAATTAAAAATATAAAATATTAAGGTAGATTAAGAATTGTTAATTTGTAGAATATAAGAAAAAAATGTATTAGAAGTAAGAAGGATAAAAGAAGTTTAGTTTAGAAGATGAGAAGAACATATTGAGAAACAAGAAGAAGAATGAAAATTGAATGGAATTGAAGAAAATTGAATGGAAGATTAGGATATAAAAAAAGATAGTATATATATATATATATATATATATATATAAGAAACATATATGTAAAAATTGTATAGAATATGATGAAAAATAATATGAATAATGTAGGTGACTAAAAATGCTGTAAAGCGGAGGCCAATAAAAAAAATTTAAAAAAAGCTTAAAGTTTGAGTTTGGTATATCAAAATATTGAGTTTAGTTTTTTTTCTCTCTTTTATTAAAAACCATTAGAACATAAATAAATTCTATTAATTATTTTGATATACATTTTTCACATATAATTCTAGATAGTAGTAGATTGTAGATATAATTGTAGTTACCCTAGTGGATAATTACTATTAGATACGTTTCATTGGATCAAGTTAATTTGACCATTTTCTTTTAAGTTTTCTAAATTCTGGTGCAAGAAGCAGCGGAGCAACGACGAACTTATTAAAATAAAATAATTTAATAGTAGAATTTTTTATCCTGTATACATATCGAGAATGGCAGTACATTGTTTTTTTTTTGCTTATTTTCTTTGATTTTTTGGTCTTTTGAACGTGTTTGCCAAATTAAAATGTGATAGCTCTAAATATATGCCGGAAAGCCAGGGACTTTTTTTTATTCATATGTCTTGAGATCTGCTGATTATATTTATACGTAATAAAGCTAGATAGTTGCATCAATAAGTATTCCTCTTGCAAATCAAAAGAAAATAATTCCTTAACTATTGTTTATTATTTTACAATTTATAATTTGCTAGAAAAAGTAAGGCGTTGCTAACCCCCTCGTGTATAGAGCTAATTGGAAAATCTACCTGAAAAGTTGTAACGATAAAAAAATATCGTTTAAAATTCTATTGAAAAATGTTTTGTAATACTTACCCCTGTTATAATTAGTCCCTAGCCCCTCTATATAATAATTGCTGTTGTTTTAATAATTTCAACTTTTGTATATAACTTAAAAAAACAGGATTTGTTTAGTCTTTATAATTTTGGGTAAAGAGGACTTTGAAAAAAAAAACAAAAAATTATATTTGATGGAATTTATTAAAATTACTAGGAATGATTATATTACTATTTATAATTTTCTCTATATAGTGTTTAAAAAAAACACAAAAAATTATATTACATTATTTTTTTGTCCTTTTATTAAAATAATGTCTGATTATACAAAGTTGATATTACAATAATATTGGCAATTTTAAATTTTTCCAAAATTTACAAACTCATTGTGAAAATTGACATTGTAGATTTGGGACTCTATAAGCTGATCAAATAATATATAAATATTATAAAAATAAAACAAAACTGACTATTCTATAAAAAATACTCTAGTAGTGCCATATAAAATATTTAATTCAATATTGTCGACGAAATGGTATTCTGGCAATCTGTGCGATTTTGCCTATATTCGATTTTGACAAACATTAAATTTCAATAAAATTCAATAAAAATAAAACTATTTTTGATAAAATAACAAACATTGTGCATGTAATTAATTGTGACTGTATGAATTAAGTAAAATGTATACGCATTACTGTAAGTAAAATGTATAAGCGTAAATACATATAAATGTTTTTTTGTTATACTTTTTTAAATATAATCTGCTGTACTAGGACATGTAGTAATTGTTTTACGTATTATATGGATTTTTGAATAGATGGCAACCCAGTTGTCCAATTCAGTTGTGACTTCAATTAACTATATTCGAAATATTTATTGAGATATTATGATTATATACGGCTTTACCCACGCGAGGCAATTTTTACTTGAGATTATATTTGGTATCTGTAACAAGTAGAAATTTGACTGAAGTCGAACTTGGCTGGGATCGAACCTGCGAACCCGGGACTAGTTCAGGCTAACCCTCGTCCAAATCGAACACGTGTAAATCTGTGTCACTTACATCTCAATATTTTCCATCTGGGATATGTCTTAGATAATCGCCTTTTGAAGACAAAACGTACCCACGCCTTTTGAAGACAAAACGTTGTCTAATATATTCTTTTATTACCTCAGTGGTTAGTGTATGTGTTCAGATGCGAGGTGGGGTTCTTGAACCGTAACAAGAGAGCATCGTGTTCTTCAGTGGTCCAACTTTACCAAAGTCTTGTCTTATCTTTGTGAAACGATTGAGAGCAAACTCGGACCGTTTAGGTGAGTGAAGTAGAAAACTGTTTGTACGCTTTATTAAGCGCACGAGACCGTCCAAAGTACGTAATTATTGCGCAACAATCTGCCGGCAGCCTCTGGTCAATCGTTAGTTTAGCCTTGATAAGCTTTCGGTTCCGTATTTAATAAAAATATTTAATAAGTTTGTTATTAAATAAGAAATGCTAAAAACTAGTGGTGTATGGCATTGTACCTTGGGGCAAATTTCTGTAGTTTTCCGTTCCATGAAAAATATTGGATGAATAATAATAATTAACGAGGCGAATTCAAATTCAGTAAGAAAGGTTAAGGTTATAACAAAATTGAAAAAATTGAAATTGGGTAATATGAATTAATTAATTTTGAAAATTTTGAAAATTAAAAAAAATTGTGCTATAAAAATTTGAAAATTTTGAAAATTTTATTTTTTGATATTGATAAATTAAATTTTTCATGGAAGTAAAACGCACTGGCGAAAATTGTATTGTTTTCAACTAATTTTTGATCATCAAGTATTTCACTACTTTGCAGTCCTGATTTTAGTTTAAATAAAACTTGCCAACACACTTTAGTATTTTTTTTGTTTGAGAAGGACCTCTCAAAGTCGACCGATTTTAAAAATTATAAATTCATGATTCAACAAAAAGTCTAAATACTCGGAAACTTGGGGCATTTGTGTAATTATTTTTGACTGTGGTTCTAGAAGTATTATTGAAGCTTATAGTTCCAAAGTTTAGTTGAACAAAAGTATTGAAAATCAGCCACAATAACCGAAAATTGATAACAATTTTACTAAAGCTCTAGGTTGCACTTAAAAGCTCATAATCTCCAAACAACGTGAGATTTTTTTCAGGACAATCAACCCTAGTCACCCTATTTCAGCTTGACGTTGAGTTTTGGGTCACCTTATATATATATATATATATATATATATATATATATATATTATATATATATATAAATTAAAATTGAAATTCTGTATTTATACGTTTCAACACTTGACACTTTTTTTCTTATGTAATTTCAAAGACTTTAACAATATATACGTTAAAAAAAAAATCTTGGTAAAAATTATGCATACCGTGCCAAGACTATCGGTCGAGCCGCTCCTTAGTAATTAAGAAAAACGTGAAAAATGTTTGTCCACGTTTTAGCCAAAAATTCAATAACTATTCAGAAGATATTATTTGGGAATCGTGCTGATTAGATTTGGACAAAGATCGGCCAAACCGTTTCTTTGTAATTAACTTCGAAATTTTTTATGTTGATAGACATCATAGTCCTAAGGAACTTACTAAAATTTTATGGCCATACGGTAAGTAGTTAAACTTTAAAAATTCATCAAAGATTGAAAAAAAAGTGCCAAAAGTCGCTTTTTGTGATGAGTCAAATGTGATGCAAAATTTGATTTCAACAAATTTAAAAGCCACTTTTTTGTAATCAGCGGAAAAATAAATCTACAAAACATTTCTAGTTATGTAAAAAATGTTGCCATTAATATAGATCCTTAATTAATATCAGGGACTAAGTACATGATATACTTAATCGTGCAGTTGAAAACTTGATCTAAATTTATTAAGATTAAGTCAATTATTACACATTTCGAGAAGCTTATGCAACTTCTCTTGAGACAAAATGCCACTTTAAACTAGTTTTATAAAATTTCAATTAATAAACACCAAACCAACATAAAAAACAATATACCTACATATAATAATAATAATAAGCTGAGTTAAAATCCAACTCGATTCAGGGAAGAATAGTGTGAGAAATTTCCCATTGTCATTTCACACCGCAGTGCTCGAGATGAGCTAATTTTCAAATGGAAACATATTTTTTATCTATATTTCCAATATATATTTCTATTTCCAATATATATATATATATATATATATATATATATATATTTCCAATATACATATGTGTACGAATAACCTACTTCACTCACAACTGTATCGATGACATTGAAATTTCAAATCGGCTCTCAATAATTTTGCAAACGACGTAGTTTTATATTAACTCTTTAATTGAGCTGCATAACTGCATGCTCAAGTTTCTATTGTGACTAGAAGAAATGTGAGATTGACAACACCTTATGCCGGAAATAATTATACAGTGAAAATAAATAGGAAATAACCTTCGCGATGGCTCTCCGTATTATACTTTAGGCGAGTGGAAAATAAATATTTGATTTTCTTGAAAACAATAAATTTTTAGACTAACTATATAAGCTGTCATTTTAATTTTTCAAGAGCATAGTTATATTTCTTTCATTGCAGTAGGGTAATAAATACTTAACAGGTTCGTGGAAGTTATAGTTATATATTGTATATCGGATCTTCTCATTAAATATTTCAGTGTTCAATTTTTTGTAGATTTTTTTTATTGAATTTTTTCCATAAAATATTTTTATTTAGTGCGTGAAGAGCATCGTGATTTATTTCTCTGTATAATATTATCCAGATATGATTCGTTTTCTCCTGTGCTGTGCCTTCGTGCTAGTGAGCGTGCATGCTGCATGCGATCGGAGCTTAGCCGATCTCTCTTACCGTCTCTCCGGTAGCGATCTTCAGTGGCCTTGTCAATCAACCAAGAACATTTACGTCAGTTCTGGCAGATACGTTCCAAAGAATGTCATCATAACCAGAGCCCAAATGTGGAACGATCAAGTTATAGTCGCCATGCCCAGATACAAACCAGGAGTACCATTCACTCTCGGAAAGATGTCTTTGGCCAAGGCTTCTAAATGCATCGCCTCATTAGCTCCATTCCCATGCTGGTCCATGCAAGAAGAAGGCAACTGTGAAGCTTTGCAAAGCGTTGTTGATATTTTCCTCGATCCCATGGTAATTATCAAGAGAAATGATACACAATGGAACTACATTTTCTTTGCAAGAGATTATAATATTGTGGTTTTTAGGATATATTGTGGGTTCTCGATGTTGGTATTGTTAACACATTAGAACAACCCGTACGCCGTTGCCCACCTAAAGTTGTGGCTGTGAATATGAAGACTGGAAAGGTTGTGAAAGTTGTCAGTCTTGAAGGATTAGTCAGCGATGCTAGCAGATTGCAATACATTCTTGTAGATTATGATGAAGAAGGCAAACCTTATGTGTAAGTTTAAATAAATTTTTAGTTTACAAGAGATTTTTTCAATGTGTACATTGTTCACATTGTTGTCCTTTATCCAGGTTTGTGAGCGATGCCGGAACTAGAGCCATTGTCGTGTTTGATGTGTACGCCGGCCAAGGACATCGTGTCGTTTTGCCCAAAGCAGTCACCGCCGGCTGTGCCCCCAATGACGTTCTTTACATCGCATTAGTCCGTAAATCTTGTGGCCAAACTGTCTTGTACTTCACCTACCTCAACAGCCCAAGATTGTTCTCTATCAAGGCCGCTTTACTCCGCAAGGGACAAGGTGCCGGTGCCGTAGTCGATGTTGGACCCAAACCCAATGGCCTACCAATAGTTCTTCTGGGTACAGACAACGGAGCTGCCATATTCTTCAGATTCAAGGGCCAAAGTGACGTGTACATGTGGAACACTGAAACCTGTTTCAAGGAATCCAATTTCGTCGAAGTATTGCCAGGAGGCGACTGCAGATTGGCTACCCAAGTATTGCCAGGATTTAAAAAACTCATGTGGGCGCTTGAAAGTAACTTCCAACATTACATCGCCGATACGACGGGTTGCGTTGGCGCTAGTATAATGTTGAGGCCAGTTGTTAAAACTTGCGATGCTTAGACTGATGAATTGAAATAAAAACTATGTGTGAAACTATTTTGACGAAAGTGTTTGGTTTGAGTGCGAAACTTAAACCGTTGAAGAAAAATACTTGATATTATATTGTAGGCACAGTTGCGTATGTGTCTTTGAACGAATGCTAAAGTGCAAACGTTTGCAAAAATGTTCATGTAAATGTACAATTATATAAACAATAAATTAAAAATTAAATAATATATTTCTTAGTTTTATTTTTTACACAATGTAATTAATTCAAAAATTGATTACTCCTTGCAATACTAATTATAACGCTGACAATCTATAAATTGTATGGAATATGGAATTCTTGGGTGCTTTTCAATATTTTATATTATTATATTAAAATATTAACTTACGCGTAACGATTCTGTGACTAGTTTTCAATAAATACATGTCATATTAATATATTTCCTTGCATTTTTACAAGTTTGCATCGATATTTGATAAAAACACATTTGATAATAATTAGATTTCTTTAAACGTTTTAAGCTAAATAAATCTCATTTTATATTCTGAGCTTAAATTGTAAATTAAAAAATAATCCGACTTTTTTTTGGCAAAAACTGAAAAATGCATCTTTCGAACAAACATTAAATTAAATCCATCACTCTTCCAAAAATTGAATTTTTTAGTCAGTAAAATTTATATCATAGTTGGCCATGTATTATTGGGACCAATCTTAGGAATTCTTCAAAAGTAGTGAATATACACCCAACTGTAAAAATGTCAATTTAACTTATGGAATTTTAAAAAGAAGGATTTCATTTAATTTTAGTTGGATTGCATACGAAATTGTCAAAAATCTGGAAAATGAACTAAATTAATAAATAAATTATAAAAACAAGTATATGTTCGAATTATATTTTATTCATCTAGAATTTCACTATATTCATATAAATTCAAGTTAGATCCAAGATAAATTAAACTTAATTACAAAGTTCAATACTGGGAAGGAGTAAACTTTAAATGAGGAAA
>NW_020539591.1:0-20106 GCF_003426905.1 Ctenocephalides felis
ATATAATTCGTATGAAAGAGAATAATATCAAACCGTTATTCATAAGAGATAAAGAAAACAATCTTTCATGTGTTTAAAAAACATTTTCGATACGCATTAATAAATCATTATAATAAATCGTATTGTGTATTAATATTCTCACACAGCAAGTAGTAGGTACTAATATTGGTATACATTAATACATTGGTATATCGTATAATAGTAGAACGGTATAGCACATTATGGTAGTTACATATCTACTTAAAGAAAAACTTTGTTTAAACAATTTTATTAGTATTGTCAATTTAACAAAATAGATTGCGTTTCGCTACATGAAATAAGTAAGTTTGTAATAAAATATATACACACAACACTATATATATATATATATATATATTATATATATATACCATTTTATCAGTTTCCGTTTCTAAATGATAACAATGTGTGCAAAATGCAGCGGATGAAATTTCAAAATAAGTTTTGATAATGCATGTAAATTTATCAAATTGCAAAATTGCAAAGTAGTAAAAAATCATCTCAATCTCAAAATGTGTCCCAGTAAAAATAGCTCTCTACCGCACTGCTACAACAAATCATCACTATTAGAGGAATTCGAATAATAAAATATTAAAATAGTGGATGGCAACCGTTAGATTGCCTTCAAAAAGCTACGTAATCAAGAAGACTACAATAGGTATCGAAAAAAGCCGAAATAAAGAATAATACGAATATTGATGTGACAATAACATTTAATATTAAAATAATTTCAGAAAAAACAATTTTGGTGCAATTGAACAAAATAAAGTGGGTGCAGAAACACGCTATTTCTAAATAACTTTAAACAAATCAATATTAATTAACTAACATAATTTGTTCCAGAACCGTACTCACGCAACCTGAAATAGTAATTTGCAAAACGGCAAACATTTGCACAATTTAGGTTTGGAACCGTTTTTAATGCGGCGTTTCACTTCTCAATTCGATAAGAGTAATGCCACTTATTAAGCAAACTTTTTTTACAATGCTTTTGCCAGTTCTGCACTTTAATCGATATGAAATGAATAAAATCACCACACAAAATAGATTAATTTTAATTTGTAATTTTTAGTAGCCATTTTCCTCAGAACCTACATTGTTCCTTAATTGTTATAAAACTGATATTAAATTACAGTTATTTTTCAACATTCTATGGATGGATATTCAGTATTTTACAATTGCCTAGCAAATGAGAGCGTGATACATAAAATATTCAACTTTCATAATAATTTTATAATGTGGTATTTTCCAATAATCGTAAATTATAAAAACCTATGCAGTCTCACCTACTTAATTTAAATATAAATAATAGTAAGCATATTTTATTATCTTACGTACAATTCTTTGTTGTATCCACTCGATGTGTGAATATTTCAAATCACCCCCCAAATCGCTTGTCAGCTGTGACTTATCAATGAATTCGTGAAGTTCTTCTAAACAGGAACAAACTTCAACTCGAAACCGAAACTCTTCCTTGAATAATTTATTACTGACTTCAGATATCGCCTTCTGGAAAAATCCGGCCGGTCGCAAAACATATGCCACATTTATCACACCCGGAAAGAATATCTAAAAAATAAAAAACAATAATTTAATATATTTAAAATACAGTAGAAATGGAACATCAATATTGTATTAGTCTAAAAATTGTCTATCTATTCATCACGCGATATTATAATGTTACTTCTCAATACTAAATATTCAGAAGAAAAGTGGTCAATGAGGCATAATGGTCCAATTTGACTTTCAGCAATTGTATATAACCATAATCTGGTATTACGTGAGGAATATATATCAGTAGAGTTTATTTAATCGCTTTTTTAACTAGGTTCACTTTTTATATACTAATTGTTATTGTTTACACATTTGGCAGGGTAAAGGTTCAGTTGGTCCTTTTTACCCCACCCCCTTGTAATTTTTAAGAAGTTATATAAAAAAACTGTTGAATATAACTTAAAATTGATAATACATCTTATAGATTACCGCCGTAGCCCGACATCAGGCAACTTTGATGTCAAATTTCCACTTGGGGACATAGATCACAATATAACTTCAAGTGGAAATCGTCCTTCGTGGACATAGTTGCATCATTCAATCATATGTAAACTATTAGACGTAAGAGCTAGTATATAAAAATATATAGACCACACATAGGAGAATGGTGAACCGATGGGTTGCCTCTCATAATAATACCTGAGATCATAAGTCTTGAACCAAGCAGCTTATAGAACATATAAATAGTAAGAGTTCTGATTGCTGTTGTAACAATAAAAAAAAATCTTATAGATTGCTCTTGTTATGGATTTTCAAACATTGCCCGTTTATCTCCCAATAGCGACGTCGTGAGAATCAAGTGATGGTTGATTATGCATATTTTGCCCTATACTGTTGAAAAAATTCTTAAATCTACTTGTGTTTGAAAAATCTGCGGTGGGCCTTAGTACACCTTTAAGCCCGGCTCTACTCTCTCCCTCTCTCTCCCTCTCTCTCTTCTCTCTCTCTCTCGCTCTCTATATATATATATATATATATATATATATATCTATATATAAAGAAAACTAAAATATATTTATAACAGCATTTTTATGCTACTACTATCATTGTGTAGTTTATGTAGTCTGATACAAGATTTACAGCTAATGCTTTTTATTAGTACAATTTAATCGTTTATTCGAACAACATTGCAATCATTACTAAACCGCTTCTGTAGGAATCATAAAAAACGGCCATGCAATTCCATTCAGCTAGAGAAAACACCTGTGACCAATAAATAATTGATTTTAACGCTTTTATTATTCTTTCTAACAAAGTGCCACTCGTTCTACATGTGGTATAAAAAATAAAAAATACGTAATTAGTAGTTTATACTCGATATAAATATGCATATTTTATGACACAAGATATATAGAAATAACTGCATTTATTATTGTGAGAAGTATAAAATAAAATAATATATTACCGAAATCTTCATTAGCACTGCCTTAACGGAACTCCATTTGTCCTCTCTTCGATCTATAATCAGGTGAAATCCCATATCCGCTTCTTGTAATCTGAAAGAATATTAATATAATTATTTTATAGTTCATAAGAGTGCATAATTTTGAATAAAAATAAAATTATCAATACATTTTTTTTTCATATTTAAAGTAAACCGCGCAAAGAATGAGATCGTAATTTCAGATAGCAAAGAAAACACTATAAATAATATCATTGATTAATATTTATTTTATATCCATTCGTTAAAGTAATTTGTGAATTTAAATTCACTACTTAGCAAGTTTTTTACTTCGGTGTGAGCATTTCCTTATATCTTATATTTTTTCAGTTAATTATGGAGACTCTAATTAAGGACATACCGATTACACTACAATGTATCTCATATTTACAATCAACATAAATACAAATACAAAAAAATAAAATTAAATAACTATGGAATTGGTGGCGAAACCACAAGGTTTTGAATTTAAATCCCGATAGTAGTAATATTCATTTTCGCTTATCGATAGAAATACTATCATAAATATATTTCCAAGCAAAAATAACCCTACGGACATTGGTAAAAAAAGTTTAAAATACATCACAATTAGAAAAGACCAATTGGGTTGCCCTCCTGATGATGAAATTATATCAAAAATAGATGAAAGAACCATCGGGTTGACTTCTAATAACCATGCAAGTAAAAAAAACTTATAACAAAAATAACTTATCATAATAGATTATAGAATCCCAAATTCGGCCTAATATTTGATGCATCAGTGCATTGTTAACATAATTGTTTAAAATTTTATCTGCATTATATAGTGTTATTTAATTATTTTGACAAATAAACTTATTTGTTCAATTTTGTTTAACTGACTGAATTATCAAGCTTTAGTCATTTATTACTTAATATTTTTCATATTTGTGTTACTAAAATACTTGATTTGATATAAAAAAATATATAATTAGAAGTCAATAATACCTAATGACTAAGCTATATTTGTTTTGATCAACAACAACGCTGAATATGAAATTAAAACGTGACACAATTGAATTGATCCAAAACCACCAATTAATAACATAACGCATGAATCACGATCTAAATAGACAATTGCGTTTGACAAGCTGCCTGGAAGTTTCTAATTAAATATGTTGCATATGCAAGAGCGAGAATCGCATTCGAACAACAAAAATATAACTACAGTAAAACCCCGTTAAGACGATTTTCCAGAGACCGAGAGAAACGCATCTTATACTACAAATCGAATTAAGCGGGATAGGAACAATTATTTCAAAGTGCGGCGTGAAATGTCGTATTATGCAAGATATCGTATAATCATGATTGTCTTAACGGGGTTCTACTAAAAATGCAAATGATCAATAGAGAATGTTATTAATAAAAATATATGATTAATACGTTATATAAATACGCTTTATAAAATGTTTAGTTAAATTAAATAAAACTAGTGGTGTATGGCAGAAATTTAAAAACTTTTGAAAAAAATTGACTTTTTCTGGAAAACAAAACTTTTTGAAAAAAAAATGTTATTATTTTTTGAAATATTTTGCAAATTTTGAATTTTTTTTTCAAAGCAATCGCGCTGCTTTAGTTGTGTAGAGACGAATATGGAAGCGCATAAGCGCCGCGTCGCTGTCTAACGGACAAAAGATGTTACGGGAACCCATATAAACAAAATTTATACGTATTATTAAAATCTCCATAAAATATCTGATAATTTGGCGTGCATATGTCTAATGATCATTTTGAGACCGCCAAATGGCGTATTTTTTTTTGACTTTTTACTAGATCTCCGAAACCGCTAAAACTGTCTTCCCAAAAATTAATCAATTCTTCATTTGTCAATATAAGTAAAATATTTTTTGAATAATTAAAATGAGTTACCTATTTAGCACTTTTTGCGCTCACGCATCTTAATAAAATCCTTAAGAATCAAGGTTAACTATAAATGGAGAGCAAATTCTTTCATTAAAAAATTAATATTAATTTCTGACAATTTTCAAACTCTGAAATATATTAAATATACTGTACAAAAAACCTAGATAATATGATATAAAAGGTCAAAAGTTCAAGTCGAATGTCTAAAATCATTGTTTGTTTTATTAAAATAGCTGTAATAACTATTTTCAATTCCGTATTTTAATAAAAAATGCATATTAGGTAAAAAAACATACTTATTAAATTAATCAACGAGATTGAAAACTCTCATTCTAATAGGTAAAATGTTTGCTTTGAGCGAATGTTACTATTTTTCAAAGAAAGTCTCAAAGATATTCTCGTTTATTGGCACAAATCTAAAAAACATATGACAAAAATTGGATTCGTATACAAACAATCTAGATATTAAAAAGATACATCAATTTGTATTGGTGAATCAGAATTAAACGAATATTGTATTAGTTAGCGAATATTCTTAAATACACCTAAGTCTGTTTTTACACGGTCTTTTTGTACACGGTTTTGATATAACACGGTTTGAAAATTGAATATTTTTAAATTTTTTACACGAATTTATTCCATTTAGCACGATTTGAAATTTTATGTACCTAAATTTTTTTTGTCAAATTAAATTTTTGCGAAGTATGTTCATATCACAAAAAAGTATTTATGAAAGAAAAAAGTCTGAAACCATCGATAGTATCGATAGTTTGCAAACACTAGCTTAAAGATTTAAGTGAATTCCCCTTTAGCGCGTACAAACAATTTTTACTGGTCAAAGCAAATGTGAATAGCACTAATTTAATTCTTGTTCTTAAAAATTCTTGTTTTTCACCAATTTTAATAGGTTTTAGAGATTCGGAACAAATCACCCATTTTTGTATAAGATCAATGTGTTTTTTTTACACGTTTTTTTTTTACACGGATTCTTCTGGAACCAATCTCCGTGTAAAAACAGACTTAGGTGTATATAATTATGAATAAAATATGTGTTGTAAAGTTTTCAAACGATTTAGAAATACCAAATAATTTATTACGTATTTTTATCCTAAGCAATAACAATTCCTTAATAACTCATTAAAGAAAACTAGGCTATGTGTATTGTAAACCATTGTGGTTATATTATTTGAATGATAACAATTTCAAGCATTAAAAAATGTCTTCCCCACAGAATACGTTTCAAAATATATATGTATGTTTTCTACATGTTCTACATATCTCAAAATTGAGAACACTATTTTTTATGGTTAGAAAGAAAACTAAAGTATGCAAATGAAATCTCAACAACACATATAAAATCGGGCACTGATACTGCAATATCTTGTTACTCAGAACTCATTGCAATCAGTGTTAATGATGCATTTCCTATTTGTTTATTTTTCACTACTTTCCGGATGAGTAATGTATGACAAACACACATCATATGTAGAATATCATGTTAATTATTAAAAACGCAAAAAATCATGGCATTTTTTCAAAGATGCAAATTAATAGTACGAATAATTAATAGTCTTTGTAAACTGTTGATAATGATAAGGCAATCTAGTGTCTTACATGAAATGTTACATGTAGAAGTAAAAGTGTGCAGATGAACTGAAACAAACTCTGTATGATTGGCACCAAAAACAGAAAATTTAATGTAAAATAAATCTAATTCAATTAAATTCGAAAAATAGTATTTAACCCAAACGATTAGTAACAGCGGAAAAAAATTAATTTACTATATGAATAAAATGAATAAATTACTCTATATTCTTATATTCTTCCTCGACAGCCAATAAAACCATTATTATCATAGTACGAAAATTAGTCAATTATAATTTATAAAAATAATAGAAACATTTTTGAAAGCCGTAATGATCGCAATGTAATTTGCGAAGAGAGATAACTTCAAAATATAATCGAATGAATTTAAGAGAATCATTATTCTCACATATCATAAACATAGAAAAATAAAGATTATCTAAAAATATTCAATCTTCATCAACGACAAAATTAGGTATCTTGAAAAAAATCACCCACACACATGTATATATATATATATATATATATATATATATCGTATATAATGAACACACATGTATATATACAAAGAATCTAAAAATAACAATTCTGCTCATTTTGTCTAAACCGTTATAACATCAACATTGGTGTAGGTCTAGGAGTTAGTATAAGAAGTTTCAAGTTCCAGTAGAAAAGTTCCAAAAAATAGCCTTTTACCACAACTTCGTATTGAGCCCAATACGACCAATTTTGAAAAAATTATCTTCCTCCAACCACGCACATTTTTTTATTTAATAAGCCATGTGCGTAACCAACTTTCTATCTCTCCTATTGACAGACTCCAACCTTTTTATTGTAACGATGAAGTATTAAAATTGAAAACCTTAAAATAAATACCGTCAAGTATTTAGCATTTCTACATAGCATTTCTAAATTAATCTGAAAAAAACTATAGTACGTCACTTAGAATCAGGCGAATTAAATACATTTTACGATCATAAAAACTTGGAGTATCTACTTCCACAATATTTGTATTGAATAAAAAACAAACACAAAATAAAATCCATGTTTAGTTCTAACGTTTTATAGTCAAAAAATACAAAGGCATCGATTCAGAAAGAAGATACTGAAACACTTTTACAATGGTCCCTCGTGTCAAGAAAAAAATTTTTTTGCTCGAAAATTAAATATCAACAATTTTAGATATGAAATAAGTTGGATTTCATAAATAAGACAAACCATCTGTTCTGTTGACTTAAGAAATTGGATAGAAATAGTTTGGCCCCAATTGCGTGCGCAATTTAAGATACGAGGTCTGTTCAAAAAGTACCCGGAATTTTCGTTTTTTCAAAAAAATATTTATTTATTCGTCTACATTAATGTGGTCCCCTTCAAAGTAGTCCCCCCCAGATATAATACACTTATGCCAGCGTTTTTTCCAATTTTCGAAGCACCCTTGATATTCACTTTTTGATATGTCCTTGAGCACTCTCAGCGATTTTCTTCAATCGAGGAAAACCGCCGTCCTTTCATGGGTCTCTTCAACTTTGGGAATAGGAAAAAGTCACACGGAGCCATATCTGGTGAATTTTTTGCACTTTGCAACACTTTATTTCATTTTTTACGCAAAATTTAATACAAATTCTTTGACTTTTCAATTCTTCCATTGTAAAAATCGCCGAGCTCAGAAAAACACGTCGAACCTTAGCGACTACCACAGACAAAGTAAACAGTGAATATAGCTGAAAATTTCATCATACTTTAGGGGCATGTATACCAACACAATAAAAAAAAATTTTGACAATCAGACACTCCAGACCCGCGAAATTTAATTATTAGTAATTCCGGGTACTTTTTGAACACACCTCGTATTTTTAATGTCTATGAAAACTGGTTTGTTTTCCAAAATTAACCGCAGAAATTCGAGACCAACAATACACAGAAAAATAGAATAACGATGGTGACAGATACCAATATGATTTGCAGAGTTAAGATAAAAATTATCAAAAAAACAAAATCCTATATATTTTAAATGTACCGATCGATTACTTGAGTAAACAAAATATCGATTAATAAAAAAAATTGATGCGTATTTGTCTATGCGGACGTCCATTAATCAAGTGAGGTTTTTAGGGGAAGGAGGGGTTTGACAAAAAATCACAAAATATCACGTGGAGGATGGAGAGGTCTAGTAAGATATCACGTGTGTTTATTTTTTACATAAATTTTCAAAAAAAAAAAATACGATTTTTTCGTAAATTCGCATTTGTTTGAAAAATTTTACGTAACCAAAAATATACGTGATGTTTGGTGGGAGATTGGGGAGGTAATTTTAAATATCATGACGTATCACCAAGAGGAAGGGAGGTCCAAAAATCATTAAAAAATTGATCATGTGATTAATAGACGCCTAAATCCTTTCATTCTTTTTATTATACTTGTGAGGTCAAGTGCGGTTAAATCTATTACGGGTCATCGCCGGTTAACAACCAATAAATGACATTATGAGCAAATCCTTATCGAGTTAGCAAACTTTCTTTCACGATTTAAATTTATTAACTTCTCGAAGGAGAAGTTAATGTTTTCATAAAAAAATCCGACTCGCTAATTATATGTTTTCTCGACGTTTCAAGCCATTCTGAATCGAATGAGACCAAATTTGGAAAAAGTATGTGTGTGTGTGAATAGATTTTTTGCCGTAAGTCGACGTTTCCTCCAACGGATGCACCGATTTCAAAAATTTAAAAGCCATTCGATGTATTTCGATGAGGACTAGCGTTTCTGAGTTTCGTGCGACGATCGGCCGGGCCGTTTCTTTGTAAATTGCAGAAAAGTGAAAAATTTTTCGTCCTCGTTTTAGCCTGCAATTCTGAATCGATTTTAAAAATTCAAAAACCATTCGATAGATATTGATTGGGAATCGTGTTGATTAGTTTTTGGTAAAGATCGGCCGGGCCGTTTTCTTGTAATAAAGTTTTTTTTAAAAAAAAATTTTGACGATTTTTATTTTTTGTTGACGGTAGATACCATAGTCTTCTGGATCATACTAAAATATGACGGCCCTACGATAAGCCGTTTAATTTTGAAAATTCTTCAAAGTTTGAAAAAATTAGTATCGTTTTTTTGCATTTGTCAAAATTAGATCTTTGATCGACGTTTTCTCAAAAGCGCCTGAACCGATTCCAGAAATTTAAAAGCCATTTGATGTAGCTCAATGAGGACTATCGTTTGTCAGTTTTGTGAGACGGTCTGCCGAGCCGTTTCTTTGTAATTTGAAAAAAGTGTTAAACTTTTCATCCACATTTAACCTAAAACTACCGAACCGATTAAGAAAATTAAAAACTGTTCGGAAGATTTTAGTTGGGAATGATACTGATTAGTTTTAGATAAAAATCTACCGAGCCGTTTTCTTGTAATTAACTGTTGAAAAAAAAATTGAAGCCGATTTTTATGGAACTTTTTTTGGCGATATATATCATGGTCTTGTAGAACTTACTAAAAATTTACGGCCTTACGACAAGTAGTTTAATTTTAAAAATTCATCAAAGTTTGAGAAAATGAGTAGTTTTTTGACGTTGATTAAAATTAAAATTAGGCGATTTACTTGGTATAGCGATAGAGTACTTGGTCTTAATGAACCTACTAAACGATTAAACTCCTACGGAAACCGGTTCAATTATAAAAAATATTGATTTTTGAAAATTTGCTTTTAGAAAATACTCCAAGTTAACAAGTTTGTTAGTTTTCAATTAAGTGTTATAAATCCACTCGGAATACTTTTAATCACTCATAAATTATTTTTTTCTTATTGATTAAGTCGATTATTTATACATATCGGGAAGTTCATGTAACTTGCCTCAAGGCAAAATACCAATACCAACTAGTTTCTTTCTTTTAAAGAATTCCTTCATTAAACGTTTGTATTAATCTATGTACGTTTTTTGCAGTCTTCAAAAATAGCACACGTATCCAATTTAGTTTAAATAAAATTTAAAAAAAAATCAAGTGGACCAAACATCATTAAGTCCAGAAAGTTTTATCATTATCCAGATATTTTATCTATACTGTATATCGAAAAAACATTACTCAATAGAAAAAAACAATGTACTATTAATTACTACTTACGATGGCACGCTCGTCAAGTACATCATAAGCTTCTGGTATTCTGAGTCAATAAGTGAGCAGAAGTTGCATTTATCAGGAAAGGTGATAATTGGACAACCGTCCCTGGTTCGTCCACCAGTGATGATAGCGTACTGGGGATGCAAGAGATCTGCCACGTCCCGGACCCCCAGGGTATCCGAGGACAACGAACCATCTGCTGACATTCCTTCATCTTCGTCTGCAATAAATCAATTGAATTATTTATTATGAACACAGGATATATTTTGATTGCTTGTGGCTGTAAGGCAAGGCTGGAGGAGGCAAGTTGTAGAGGCATTGGCATTGGAATAGAACATTAAATACAAACATAAAGCGATGTATTTTGGTGTCAGACTTGCTAAGTAAGACTTAGGCAGATGCACTAAGCAGCTCTAATTTTGATCACTAAAGTTGTTGCTTGGTTGTAAAACACAAAAGCAATTTATTTGTGCCTTTGGCGTAGAGTTTTTTAACTTCCTGTAGGGTAAGTGAAAAAATCGAAAAATGAAAATTTTTATATATCTTTACGTTTCAGAGGTTTCTGAATATGTTGGCATACCTTAGAAAAAATTGATGTATGTGTGTGTGCGTGTGTGTATGTGTGTTCGGATACAAATTTTCGTCGACGATTTCGGGAACATGGATGAAGCGATTTAAATAATTCAAAAAACATTCGATTTTGGCGATGGCAGGTCTAGCCGTTCCGAAGATATGGGCAAAAAGTGCCAAAAACGGTAACTCAGTTTTTAAGAGAACGGAGTGTCCGATTTGAATAATTCAAAAAATTTTACTTGTATTAACAAGATGAAAAACAGATCAAATTTTCATGAAGGCAGGTCTAGCGGTTTCGGAGATCTAGTAAAAAAAGTAAAAAAAAATGCCATCTGGCGGTCAAAAATGATCATTAGACATATGCACATCAAATTATCAGGTATTTTATAGAGATTTTAACAATAAGTATAAATTTTGTTTACATTTCTATGGGTTCCGTAACAATGCTTATCCGTTAGACGGCGGCGCGGCGCTTACGCGCTTCTATATTTCGTCTCTATGCAGTTAAAGCAGTACGATTGCGTTGAAAAAAAGTTCAGAATTTCCAAAATATTTTAAAATACACTTTTCTTGAAAAAGTCTTTTTTTCAAAAAAAAGTAAATTTTTGTCAAAAATTTATAGTTTCTCAAAAATCTAATTTTTCAGAGTAATTTTTTTTTCAAAAATGTTAATCTTTAAAAAAGAAAAATTTGGTACTGAAAGTTCCAGCAATTTCCCTTAAGGCACGATGCCATGCGCCCCACTAGTTTTTATCTAATACTGATGCAGATGATTTTAAGATAATATTTATAATTTTGATGAGTATTAATCTCTTAGAACTCTGGATCAAATTGTCTCAATTGTTTTTTTTTTAAAGAAATTTATGATTTATCATAAAATTTAAGGTTTTTTTTATAATACACTTTGGAGATGATACTATATTTTATGTTGAAACCTCTAGTAAAAAAAGTAATATATTTTAGCCTTATACGCGAAGCTATTATTTTCTATCACTCATTCAAATCATTTGAAGATATTATTACATTACAAAAAAATAAAAGATTACAATGGTTACACATTTCTAAATTCGATATTTTTAGTGAGCAAATTAATATTTTACAGATAAAATAATTTTGAAAGAAAATTGCAAAAAATGTGTGCCTTTAAAAACATGAAAACATTAACAATTCAAGAAGTGAAATTATGCCATTAAAAATGAAGATAGCATGATAGAATGACAAACTGCTGCTGTAAACAGTTCGATTAAACTGAAAACAAAATCCTATGAAAAGAATTTAAAAAAAATGGATGTAATGCATTAATTTTCCTGTAGTAAAAATGTAGTATGATCAATATTCACACCAATCCATTAACAAATCACATTATTAAGTATATTTTTGAAAATAATACATATAATATATTTGGGTGGACCTTGATATAGATATTCTTGAATATCTTTGCTCCCTGGGGCTCAAATGCTTCCAACTTATTTATATTAATTATTAAATTAATTTAAGCTCTTAATATTAACTTTAAGATTGCCCGCACTCAAAAGAAAGTTTCTTGGAAACTAACATGGAAAAACTCCATTTGTCTTTTAAAATTTTATAACATAGCGACAAGTGAATCAAAATTTTGAAAATAACATTGTATTTGCTTATATGGTCATAAGTAAAAAATTTACAACAAAAATTTGACATATTTCATAAAATAAGTATTTACACAGGAAAAAGAACAAAGAGATTCTGGTTGGAGTGCGGACCATCTTAAGTTAATAAATATTAAGAGCTAAAACTTTCAGAGATTTACTTTAATCAATTTGAAAGCATTTGAGCCCCTGGATGCAAAGAAATTTGAAAACATATATTTTAAGGACCACCATTATATATATATATATATATATATATATATATATATATATATTTATTCAGACAAAGGTCAAAAACGTTATAAAAATTGTTCCCATATAAGGCTACAAAATCGCCAACAATAATAATGTTGCCTTTGGAGACATAAATGTGAACGTGCTAATGATGAAAAAAATAAAAGATCACTCATGCTAATATTAAAAACACAAAAGATATTTGTCATTGGATAAAAATGAGAATCTTGATTATGCTGCCAGGGATATATTTAATAATACATTAACAATTAAACGTTCCAGCTGTAATGATGATATACGCAATTTAACAACAATTTCGAAGAAATAATACACATTTAGATGTTTATGTTGGAGACTATTATTTATATAATTGTCCCATTGTCTAACATTAAGTTCTATTCGATAATAAAGATATCGTTTTCAGTGTAATTAAATTGCGACTAAGATGATGCTATGTCTTTTTGCAAATTGTACAAACTTTTCTTTGGCAAAATATATAAATAAAATTAATCAATAAATAAAAATGATAAACAAATATATATATATATACATATACTTATATTTATAATATACTCCATATAAATGTTTATCACAATATTTATAGTCTACTCAGTAAATTGATCGTCATTCAACATTCTTTGAATATCGGATTCTCTTAATTATTTGTATTTAAAGTAGAGTATTTCAACAAATTAAATTATAATGTGATATTTGGCATAGTATAATTCTGATTTCGTACTGAAAACCACAATTTTTTACAAATATTGTACGACAATTTAGCAGATGCACATTTGTATAACCTGTGAACAAAGAAATACGGTGCTTGGATCAAAATATAAGGTTGTCAAATATCTCCCTTCCGCCTTTTTGTATTATAAACCAAGAGCAAAAAAGCGGAAGGGAGATATTTGACAACCTAATATTTCAAATTAACTAGAAGAATTAGAATTGTATTAAATTATGATAAAATATGATATTTTTACCATATGATAGAAAGCTCTGATAAATTAATTTTTATTTATAATTATTTATAATTCCAAATGAAATAATTTATAGTTTGTATGTGGTACTACTACTTTAAAAATTAAAAAATTATTTATATTAAAAATTATTTATAGGTTAAGTTAATTTTTATTAGTTAGTATTAAATATAAGTTTATGTATTATATCTTAGGATAGTTATACATGTTTATTAAATTGTATAGAAATATGTATGTATAATCTAATATAAATGAAATAAATAAATCTTTAAAAAACTACTATTACAGAATACCAAAATGACGAAAAGCTTTTGAAATGCATAAATTTTGGCATTAGAATATTTGGCAAGTTGGCAAGCAACCAAGAATAATAATGTTTAGAATCATACGATAACAAAGATTAAAAAAATTTAATAAATCTAACTTCAGTAAATACTTTTCAAATTAAAATAGAATCGAATTTGAAAAGAATTATATGAATTATAATAGAATATTTGGCAAGTTGGCAAGCAACCAAGAATAATAATGTTTAGAATCATACGATAACAAAGATTAAAAAAATTTAATAAATCTAACTTCAGTAAATACTTTTCAAATTAAAATAGAATCGAATTTGAAAAGAATTATATGGTGATGTACCAGAATACAAAATTAAAATTTATCAATTTCTTTAAACCTCTATAATGGCACCGATTATGTTATCCCTGAGATAGAGTAATCTCAACGATGACGTTATCAAGAATTTATCAAGATTATGTACAAAATTAATTGTAGCAGTAAATAATTTACAGTAATAAAATATAAAATGCAATATCTAACTGAGTTTCTGATAAAATACCACAAATATTAGCAAGTGAACATCCGTTTATGCTGATTAGTCATTACGTAATAAATATTAATATAACCAAATATCAGTGCACACCATTGGATAAATAGTAAAAAGAACAATATTTCAAACGATACAATTTTAAATCAAGTTTTTTAACCTAATAGTGTTCAAACAAAATTCTAAGTTCATCAACACAAAAATTATTCCGCAAATATGTTACATGAATGAAGAAAACATTTAAATTCACCAAATTATGTTAATAGAATATGTAAATATATTCATTACATCATTAAAAATAACTCAGTAATATGTTATGAATAAAACACTAACACAACTAAAACCGGTTCATCATTTTTTATGAAGATAAGTTTTATAATCTGTGATATATTGGATTACTGTTAATTATTTTATGGCCCATTTTATAAACTCTTTTTAAACTATAAATAAAAATAATTCTAACGGGTGCTATAACATTAAGAATCTTTGCTTCTGTATGTTGGTCAAGTTTGTGAAACTCCTATATCAAATAAATGAGAAGATTTAAAAAAAAGAGGCTACTTCTTACGATGTTTATAATCATTTTAATCAGGTAAGATTAATCAATTAATAATAACAAAAAAAACTAATTAGTAAGTGATATTAGAGTAAAAATACTATAAAACAACATAAAACAGGGGTAGTAAAAGAAATAAAACAATCGCTGGGATGATTTCATTATCTAATACATTTAAAGAATGTAAATTTGTCAAAAACGATTCAACAAAATGCATTTTCAAATTACAAATTTCGTTCAAAAACTTTAGATAAAAATTCCACAATAATGTAACCATTTCAATACAGTATCAGAATCATTTATAAAAATAACTAGATGTGCGTGGCTTCGTGTCTTAAGATACCAAAAATTAAAATCTTTAAAAAACTTTAAAACTTTTATATGTGTTTAATGATAAGTTTTGACCGCCAAAAGGCATTTTTTTACTTATTTATTATTTAATTTTTATTATTATTTGTCAATACAAGTAAAATATTTTTTAATTATTAAAATCGTATCTTTTTAACACGTATCTTCGTAACTACCTGAGCCAAAAACTTATCAGCACATCTCCTTTTCAATAGGAATCGAATATTTTTTGAATCATTCAAATCGGTTAATCCGTGTTCTCGAAATGGTCGATAAAAATTGTATCCGCACATACAAACATATATGCATACATACAAACACGCACACACATTAATTTATTCTAATGCATGCCAAAATGTTTAGAAATCTCAAACGTAAAGATACATAAAACATATCGTTTTCGTTTTTTTGCGATTACTATAGCTTACCCTATGGGAAATTCAAAATCGGCTAAAAAACGGCGATTAAATACTAAATTAAACATTATTACACGAACAACAATTATTCGAAATGGAATTACAAGAATAACAATTATTCTAAATTATTTATTTAGATAATATATTTTAGTTTTAATTTAAAAAAAAATAGACGTTAATCTGTTAGAATAGTTTGCCACACTATAGTTTTGTAAAATATACGATTTCTTATCATATTTTAATTAATTTTTTAATATATACGTACTGAAGATGACATAAAATTTTATGTGAAAACGTCTGCTAATAAAGATTTTCAAAAATTCTTACACATACATGTGTTTTTTCAATTTTAATCGTTAACTCCAAAAAAAATAAAAACAACTACCATACATTACATTTGATATTGCATCAAGCACAAAAAATCACAAGAACACAAGAATTATACAATATTTCGCACTAATTAATAAAAATCTATGTTTTCATATTTACGAATGGGCGTTTCTGTAATATAATTAGGTATTCGACAAAATTAGCATATAATTATTCATTAATATTACACAACATTCACTCAGCTCAAAAAGCATATTACACAATATAAAATCGAATTAATATATTCAAATACGTACTTGTAATCGAATTTCTATCGTATAAAGTCCCAGCTAATGAGCTGATGATATTATATAAACTCCAGTTTCTAAAATTCCCGTCTGACTTTTCAACTTTGGTTTCACTAAATAATTTATACCTCACACAATGATACATATTTATTTATTGTATTTTATTTATTTTTTATTAAAACGACTAATGCTCACTTGCGCGACTATCCAAGATAAACTACAATCAACGTTATTGAGATACGGGTGGTCATATTTTGCGATTAATATAAAAACGACCTTATCTATAAAAATATTTAATGTATCATCGAACAAAATAATTAACACGCCGAAATTTTTAGATAGTGCACACCTATACGTAAAACATTTGTAATTACATTGACATCATTTATCCCGCTATTTAAAAAAATAATAAAAATCCTCTTCTAGTTAACTATCATTTTTTAATGCAATGAAAATAAAACTTATACAGTAACTTAATGCAGTGGTTTCCAACCTTTATTGCACAGCGCCCCCCTGCTCTAATAAAAAATTGTTGTGCCCCCCTTAATTTTCTCAACAGTTTAATTTTATAAATACTCAACTGACATTAACAGACTATAAATTAATATGCAATATTAATTTATGGCCATGCCATAAAAACTAATTATTTTTTGTTTATTTTTCAAAATCGTTCCAAAATTATTGGATTATTTTCAATAATAGTATTCTGGAAACAGATGCCCCCCTGAAGAAGCGCGCCCCACAGGTTGGAAACCGCTGTCTTAATGCTATATGACACTAAAATTCCTTTTCATAGTTTTTTTAAATGGTATTTCGAATAGATTCATATACCTTGAAGCATGCATCTTAGTCAGGTAATCCCCGCATAACACGGTACTTCTACAACACGGTTTAAAGGTTGATACCATCCCTCTTATAACACGTAAATTTAAAGAACGGTTTTCTCTAACCCGGTTTAAGAATTGAGCAAAACCCTAATAATAAGATATATAGTAAAACCTATCAAAATCAAACTTTATTTAATCTAAAATTAATAAAATCGCCGTAAGATAGCTTAATAAATGTTATGAAACTACTGCAAAGATAATTAATTTTATATTTTTATAATATTATTCGAGCGCCTACGTCCTATCGAAAAAAGGCTTGTCCGAACAATTAGACTTAAACAAAAATCCTTTAAATAAAATGAGCATAAAATTTTTAAACATAACTTTGTATGCGGTAAATATATAAATAGCCTTTCTCTAAAAGCAAGTAATCGCAAATATTTTTTTGCAAAAAATAATGCACGGAAATGGAGCCAGTGCAGAAAACATCTCAGAGGATGAAGATATTTTGCAAAAAAAAGATCATAAAGTGCTATCTAACACTTACTTGTTAATTATGACGAACAAAATCATATAATTCATGTAATGTATATTACTTCTTAAAAAATAAATAAATTTAACAATATTTATTATGAAATCAAGATTTGTAGCAGGTTTTTTTTGAATTATTGGAATGTAACCCTCTTTTTGTACTAGTTCCTTATCCTGTATAACACGGATTCGCATAACACGCTAGTTTTTTAGAACGTATCTACCGTGTTATGCGGGGGTTAGCTGTATCAACAATTTGATTTAAAAGATAAAGTAACACCTCATGTTGCCACATACCCTTACCCTTATTATATTGACTGAAACTCAAATTTTAAATTTCATTTTTGATTTTGTCAAATTTTAACTTTGAGAATGTTTAGTTGTTCCACGAAGACTGCTGAATCAAAATAAATTTACAAAGCACGATTAGAAAAGAAATATTTTGTGAAAAACGGTCAGTAAAACTTTTAGTTAGTAATTTTTCCCTAGCCTGTTAATAGCCAAAATTATTCAAAGAATGAAATAAATTTAAGAAAATAGTTTACATGTAAAAAAGATATTTCGATTTAGAAAGGCAAAATCAAACATTTCTGAAGCACTTCTGCGATGGAATAACTAATTATAAATGCTTCAAATCAAAATAGTAATTAGTTTAAGTAAAAAAAATTAAAAAGAGTAACAGATGATGCAGCAAGCATAGATCAAAACAATTTTTATCTCCTATCTGAGTTGAACTCGATACTTGTGCACATCTTAAATTTTACTGTAAGAAAAATTAATTTAATATTATAAGCTAACTTATTCAAATATTCAAAAATAAATATCATTTGCTGGAAATGTGTTATTAGTTCTTGCTCAAAATTAATATAACTTTCACGATTTTTAAATTAACTTAATACAAGATAATATATTCATATTTATATAAAATCTCTATAGACAAGTAACATCTACAACTAAAATAATCAACATGAGACAAAAATTGCGTACAGAAATGAATCAATCACATCAGCATTATCTTCAAGATAATAATAATAATTTTCTTTTCAGTTTGAAATTTAGGACAACCAATTTGTTTCCAACTTTCAAGTTTATCGAGCAATAATGATTATTGAAAAACTTTTATTCAAGAATTTGATGAAACAATTCGACATTAAAAAATCACTTATAATTTAGACCCAAATAAAAATTTGCTACTTAAAAAAAAAGACAAACAAAAATTAATAAATATATTTATTTCCATAGCACCAAAAATAAAATTACTATACTATTTATAATATTATTTTACACATTTTAAATATTGTACACATATATAAATTTAAGTCAAATTTAAATAATCAATATATAATTATAACATGTTTCACAATGTTATTTAATCACATAACTTTTTCAAAAATTACTAAAAATTAGCAATAAACTTTAATCACAATAAACAGTACTTTGAAATATTTGTGGTGCAACCTGTGCCACAACAAATTCAATATTGTCATCCATCATAACAATAGGCATAGTCTGAATATCAGACAATTTGGGCTGGTCGAAAGTACTTTGATCGATCAATTCCTGTACAAGATCCTCATTTTCAAAGTTACTCTGTACTTCTTTATTTGATTTTGTTACATCAAGTTTACAACTTTCTTTTTTGTCTAACTTCGTAAACTTTATATTTGAAAATTGCTTTTTTATAAAATGCCTGAATGTTGAATAGCCCATCAACTTTGTACCGGGATTATTTGCTTTACCATGTTCTAAATAATGGTCATAAATATTCTTTCGGGTATCTCCTTGGATTATAAGTGTTCGATATGAGTAATCCTTTACATGAAAATTAGATTCAATATAGGATTTTATAAATTTCGTAGCATATGATGATAAGTTTCTAAATTAAATGAATTGTAAGGCTTTTTCCCGATGTTACCATGTACTCTAGGAATGACACCATGGGTCATAACATGTTTTCGTATCCTTTTTAATTGATAATGGGTTACATTTTC
>NW_020539592.1:0-30606 GCF_003426905.1 Ctenocephalides felis
AAGCTTCTGAATTTAAACTATTACTTACTCATAACAACATACACAAATAGCATTGGTTTCCGAAACGTTTTTAAAGTCACATATAAATTTTTCTATTAATGGTTACAAAATCTCTACAGAAACGATAAAGATGACATCAAAGGTCGTGGAACCGCTATTTTTATATCAAAAATAACATCCCACATACCCATATTCCTACCCCTGTTCTTAATAATATAGAAGCAACTATTATTTCAATAGAATCTAATTTGGGACAAATAGCTTTTATTTCCAGTTATATTCCTGGCCATAAACTCGATACCAAGACTTAGACGCTTTGCTCAACCTTTTTCCTAAAGTTTTTTATGGCAGGCGATTTTAACTTTACTCTAGACTCCACTCTGGAACTGTACTAACAATAACTATAATGGCCTAGTTTTACATGAATACCTACTAGACAACATAGATACAGTTCAATTGCATTATCCTCTATCTCATACCTATTATCCAGATAATTGCAACTGGTCCCAAGCACTATCGACCTTGCAATCACTCGAAATTTGTCCATGTTGCAACTCCACACACTCTCACTGCCTCTAGCTCGGACCATAATCCAGTAATAACATCTGTAGCTATTGATAATTTAGCAGTTAACAATAGCAACGATAAAAACTTTCTTGATTACAAACGCCGCTCATTGGAAATTATTTAGAATGCATATAAAAATCAAATAACAACCAAAATTTCTTTAGATACTACAGAACAAATTGACAAGGCAATAACAAATCTTAACGAGTGTGTGAGAAATGCAATTAACAAATCAATTCCCACCCAAAAATCCTCATCAAATCCCAACTCTTTACCACAGAATATACTTGCAGACATTAAGTTAAAAATTATGTTCGTAAACAATGGCAAAACACACAAGAGACCCGAACATCAAACAATTACTTAACAAACTATCCAGACAGATCTCAACTGACATCAAAGAATACCACAACATCACCTGGAAAAACAAGCTAGATAACATTAATTCAGGGTTCAACACAATATGGACCACGGCCAGAAAACTGACCAAAAAACAATCCGACATACCTACCTTATTACAAACAACACATTGCATACCTCGGACTCTGAAAAAGCCAACGCCATTGGAAATGAATTACTTAAAATTCATAACAAAATGAAGACTTAGGGCACGACAATTCATTAAAATTAGTCCGAAAAACAAACAAAAAATTTTTCAAATCCACAACAGCTAAACGGAACATTAAACTTTGGATCAAACCCAAAGACGTGACAACATTTATAAATAAAATAAAGGGCCGAAAAGCCCCAGGACATGACAATATACAAATATAATTATTAAAAACCTTCCCATAAAAGCCATAATCCTTCTTACTAAATTATCAATAGCATCATTGATACAGGCTACTTTCCCAATCAGTGGAAAATTTCAAACATACTTCCTTTCCTTAAACCCGGAAAGCCTCCCCATCCTCCCCATCTCCCCAATAGCTACCCGTCCCATTAGTCTTCTATGCTCGTTCAGTAAATTAGTAGAGAAAGTTATATTAAAACATATCAAAACATATCACCAGTAATAATCTCCTTCCTGAAACACAATATGGATTTAGACCTAAGCACTCAACAGCACATCCACTCACTATACTTACAAAACACGTTAAAATAAATTAGCTAACAAAAAACTTACAGGAATGCTTCTATTAGATATCGAAAAGGCTTTTGACACTATCTGGCATGATGCACTTCTATACAAAATGATTATTAAAAATTTCCCTCCAACATTATCCACCTCACCAAATCTTACTTAACTGATAGATTTTTTATGGTTTCTGTAAATTCGGCAAGATCCTCACTGTACCCAGTGCCATATGGGTTACCGCAAGGATCAATTCTCTCACCTACACTTTTTAATTTTTACATTCACGATATACCACACGACGATAACACCACGCTATTAACATACGCAGATGACACTGCAATTTCGCTTCGGGTACAAATTTCAAAAAATTCATAAAAACTTCTAACACACACTTTAATAAACTATCTAGCTATTTTACCGAATGGAAAATAAGAATAAACGTAGAAAAAACCAATGCTATATATATTTACCAACAAAAGAACAACTATATATTGCAAGGACCTCTTAATGTAGGCGATGTAAACTTTAATTGGGTTGACAAGGTAAAGTATCTAGGTATTACACTAGATAAAAAACTAAAATTCAATGAACACATAAAAACAAGAGCAAACTTATCTATAGCTATTATGAATAAGCTACATCCAATAATTGGTGCTCACTCCAAACTTAATATACACAATAAACGACTACTATATTTATCATTAGTAAGACCAATTTTAACATATGGATCTCCGGTATGGAGAAACACAACAAAAACTAATTTAGCAATAATGCAAGACTACAAAATAAATACATTAGATTAATATTGGGAATTAGTAGAAACCCATAACCAAAGATATGTATCAAATGAAAAAATTCATAATTCTATCAATATTCCATACATAACAGAATACATTACAAAGCTCACTACTAATTTTCAATCTAATTGTAGAACACATGTAAATACAACCATAGCAAATATAACTGAACAAATTTCATAAATTTCTTATAACTTAGTATAATCTGTACATTGTTATTTAGTTGTAAATATATATTTTAATTATCTTTTGTTAACTAGTTGTAAGAACACTTGATGGCAGTATGTTTTTAATAGCTCTTTTCATACTTATATAAGCTAATTGAAACAATTATATATATATGCTAACAATATTATATTATGATAGTATAATGATATTCCCAGAATAGGTGTATACAATTTGTATCTTTATGTAAAAATCAATGTATGTATTTAAGACAAATAAAGCAAATTTTCAAATTAAATTAATTTTTTTGTAAAAAATTAAATCCAGCGCTTTTATTCTAAATAATTCGCATAAAACAATGGATTTACATGATAGCCAAATTCATCCCCAACATATCATCAAAATCATGATTTATTTCAACGGTTAGTTTTTCTAAAATATCGCTAATTATATTCAAATAACTTCTGCACTCAATAGTGCGTTTTCAACAAAATCGTTATCGCATTTTTATGAGCATTGAGATATGTTATATTTGGATGCGATGTAATTATACTTATATATCCTAGAAACAGTTTTTGTAAATTTTTATTCATAAATAGTATCATAATTGTTCATAAACTGTCATTGAACATTCATTTGAGTACTCTATGAATCTATACTGAACAATAGCTAATATAAACGATTTGATTAAATAACGAAAATAATATTTTATTAAAATAAAATATTATTTGTATGAAATAATTAATTATATTTACGATGTAATACACTATCAATACACCAACGCATAAAATTCGGTTAGAAATCATTTGTGTAAAACATTATGTCGCGTCGTGCATTCAAGTTCAAGAATATAATTTGAACGCATATTATATTTACCATATTTTTTGTGTGTCTCTATTCTCTTTTGCATAGTATCTAATAAAATAATATTATCGTTATAATTAATTATTTCATTCGTAGTTTTCAAAAGAACGATAAAATACAAAACAGTAAACAATTGTACTGTTGTTTCTTGAAATAACTTGAGTCAAAAAATTCACAAACTGTTTATTCTGTAAAATCATAATATTTCTATCATATTATATTTATTAAAATAAATCGAATGTATAAATAATTTAGTCATTAATAATAAAATATAATATTTGTTTTTTTTTTTTTTTTCAATTGTATAGAATAAAATAATAATATCTTATATTCATTGCCGAGAAAAGATTATATATTAGTTGATATTTAATAAATATTATTTTATTCTTTTATTCTTGAATGATTGCTGAACTGAATATGCGGCTCTGCTGCTATATCTAAACACGCTGACCGTGAATAACCGTTTGTTCGAGGGTCAGAAAACATGCAAGATTTTAGCCTAAATGGTGATTGTTATTAGAATTGAATGACTGGAGAACCATACGAAATTTTAACAATGTATTATAATTTATATGGTTTCTTTATGAAAATATAGAAATATTGTCAATAATTGCTGCAATCTAAATGTAATTTGCATTTCAATAAGTGATCAATCACACAGATTGCTCTCTACTAGCTAAACAGTAAAAGATACGAAAAAACTTTGTTCGTACGAAAGATGCAGAATAAAATCACGAATAAAATGATATATAAATCGTTATGTGTGTTCATATAATTTTTTCGAGATTATCTAATTTTCTTAAATTTAAGGAAATATGTAAATAATACCTAAATATACAAAATTTATATTCGACAATAGTAAAATTTCATAATAATTCATCATAACTTTAAATAATAATACTATTATAATTTTATAACAATTCATTTATTTATGATTATTAATAAATTTTGTACGATAATTATTAGTAAATCTTTCCACGATCACTAAGCCACGCCCTTTTTTAAAAACACGCGTCAAAATTAACTATAATATTATTATTTTGTTTATGCATAATCATTATTTTATTCTCCTTGTCGAGACTAACAAAATGCTATAAGGTATTATGATATTGACATTGATATCTAGCGTAAATGTTTGTTGAAACATTTAGGCCACTATACAGCGTAAGTTCCTAAACACGACGACCGTGAATAACCGCTCGTTCGAGGGTCAGAAAACATGCGAGATTTTAGCCTGAATTGCGAATGTTATAAAAATCAAATCATTAACAAACCCTACAATTTTTTTTTAAAATATACAAATTCTATAATCGATATTAGTGAAATTCAATAATAATTGATAACATAATAACATATAAATGTGTTAATATTTGATAATAAAACAAGAATTATTTATTTGGTTTTAAAATCACTACAAAAATTAATATACTTATATAGATTTTTTTTTATATTTATTTTAAATGTTTTATAACAACGTAACTAATAAATAAAGTTATTATTTTGTACATTTATTTATGATTATTAATAAATTTTGTACGATAATTATTAGTAAAACTTTCCACGATCACTAAGCCACGCCCCTTTTTAAAAACACGCGTCAAAATTCACTATAACATTATTATTTTCTTTATGAATAATTATTATTTTATTCTCCTCGTCGAGACTAACAAATTGCTATAAGGTATTATGGTATTGACATTGATATCTAGCGTAAATGCTTGCTGAAACATTTAGGCCACTATACAGCGGCAGTTCCTAAACACGACGACCGTGAATAACCGTTTGCTCGAGGGTCAGAAAACATGCGAGATTTTAGCCTGAATTGCGAATGTTATAAAAATCAAATCATTAACAAACCCTACAATTTTTTTTTTAAATATACAAATTCTATAATCGATATTAGTGAAATTCAATAATAATTGATAACATAATAACATATAAATGTGCTAATATTCGATAATAAAACAAGAATTATTTATTTGATGTTGAAATCACTACAAAAATTAATATACTTATATAGATTTTTTTTATATTCATTTTAAATGATTTATAACAACGTAACTAATAAATAAAGTTATTATTTCGTACATTTATAACCTTAAATATTCTTTGATTCATTCAAACAAATGTTGTTATTTATATTTATTTAAATAAAAATATCTAAAATCAATTAAATTATATACCGAATGTTATGATAAAAAAATTAAAATAAATTAAAATGAGTATTGAATAGTAAATTAAATAGTATTATAAATAAAATAGTAAAATAATAAATAAATAGTAAAATAATATATGTTCATTTTTTGAATAAAGTTGTTCGTCCTGAGAAGGACGGTTTTATGTCAATTTGCGACAATAAAAGAAATTTAAGCTTTCTTTTCTGTCTTCTTTGGCAAAAGCACAGCTTGTATGTTCGGCAATACACCGCCCTGAGCAATCGTAACACCCGATAACAGTTTGTTGAGTTCCTCGTCATTGCGGATGGCCAGTTGCAAATGACGCGGAATTATTCTGGTCTTCTTGTTGTCGCGAGCCGCATTGCCGGCTAACTCGAGAACTTCGGCGGCCAGATATTCCATGACTGCAGCGAGGTAGACGGGTGCACCAGCGCCGACACGCTCGGCATAGTTGCCTTTGCGTAGCAAACGATGAATACGACCGACTGGAAACTGAAGACCGGCACGGTTAGACCGTGACTTAGCCTTTCCCTTGACTTTACCGCCTTTGCCTCGACCAGACATGTTTACAGGTTCGTGTTCAAACTAGTGATGGGCGTTGAATCAACGAACGGTTATTTTCAACCGTTTCTTCTTCGTTAACTAACTAACCGTTTCGTCGCAACGAAATAACTAGTTGAAAATCAACTAGTTTCGAAACAGTTGAAAACATGGCGGCCAGTTAGTTTTTTCAACGATATAGGAATTCGTTTGTTGTCGAAAACGAACGTAGGCAGGTACCTGCGTCGGAAAGGATCAACCAATACTATGAAAATCGCTTATTGTTAGGCTACTGCTTGCAAATGTACATGTACATCTTAAAAGAAACTTGCAACACGCGCCAAATCGTTTAATTTTAGAAAATCAGTTACATTTATTATAGTTTTCAATGGTTAATATTTTTCATGAAAATCTCATAGCATTTGTCTTGTAATAATTTTTTTAAACTAAACCTGAAAATTGATTTTTATTTTTCATAACATTTATATAACCATACATTTTTATATTGCTATTTTTATATAACATGTAAATTCGATGTTTTAGTATATGGCTTCGCTGTAATGAAAATATTTAAGTTTTTTAAATTAAACCTTTATTTATTATATATATATATATATATATATATATAATATGTGTGTGTAATAAATGTGACAATTCACATTTATTTCTTTTTATTCATCAAATCCAACGTCAACTTGACTTTTATAAGAACAAAGTTCATATTACCAACTTTCAATGAAACAGTTATTTCAACTATCAGTTTCTTAACGTTGCCAGCGTTGAATCGTTAAAAATAACTATAGTTGAAAAATAACTAGTTATTTAACTAGTTGACGAAACCCCGATAACCGTTTCGTTTCGTTGACGGCAAAACCGTCAACGACCCACCTCTAGTTCAAACTGAGAATGATATCAAAGTTCTCGAACGGGCCCGTATAGATTTCTGAGCGTTGCAAGCACACGCCCATTTTTTTGTAGACACGCCCCTCCCTTGCCTACGTACGTTGTTACGGCTTCAGTCAAAACGTTGAAGCAGTACGAAAACGGAGCGTCGGCACGACTCATTTCGTATCAGTCAGTGTACTAGTAAACATCAGACATGCCACCGAAAACCAGCGGTAAAGCGGCTAAGAAAGCAGGCAAAGCCCAGAAAAATATTTCAAAGGGCGACAAGAAGAAGAAACGTAAGCGCAAGGAGAGCTATGCCATTTATATTTACAAAGTCTTGAAACAAGTCCATCCTGACACGGGCATTTCGAGCAAGGCGATGAGCATCATGAACAGCTTTGTGAATGATATCTTCGAGCGTATAGCGGCCGAGGCATCGCGTTTGGCTCACTACAACAAACGCTCTACAATCACTAGTCGGGAAATTCAGACAGCAGTCCGGCTATTGCTACCAGGCGAGTTGGCCAAACACGCCGTCAGCGAAGGTACTAAGGCCGTAACCAAGTACACCAGCTCGAAATAAAATGATGAAGATTTTGTGATGCCACTTATATGTTCTGTCGACAATAACAAAGGCCCTTCTCAGGGCCCACAAATATTTTACAAAAGAACTTTATAATTTTTACATTGGTTTTATAGATAAAATAAAATAACCTGACACTAATGATATTTTATTAGGATTTTCAATAAATTTTGATCAGATTTCTATTAGAGATCGTTATTATTAATTTATATTATAAATAATGTTCAATTTCTATATATTTTCAATATGATAAAAATTAATGATTGAATATTCAATTCAATTTAAAACTTTAGTTTTTCAAATTTAGTTAATAAGTTTAAGTTTATTTTAATTTATTATAAAATAAATTTATATTAAAAAAAATCGCAATTTAAATATTTTCGTAAAAATAAAATTATTGTCGTAAATATTTTAAAAATTTTATTATTTAAATATATAAAATATATTATTACATGTTATATAAATTTAAATAATATGCAAAATTTAATAAATTCATTCATTTAATTGAGCTCCTTCAATTCAGAGCCCTTTTCGAAGCCCTTAACTGTAAAGTATACTAATACTAAAAGGGCTTCTATTTTCTATTAATTGAAGCCCCCCCATGTAAGAAAAGAAATCAATTGCATATAAAAAGTCAATACGAAAAAATAGTAAAATATATATTAATTAATACTTTCTTTAAAACATATTCGAAGGGCTTTCCAATTTGATAATATTATCAATAATATTACCAAAGCAAGTTATTCTGCAAGAAAATAAACAAATTTCATATAAAATCAAATAAAGCCTGTACGTAAATTGTAAAATATATTACTTGTTCTTTTAATTATATTTGACAGCCCTTAAAAGGGCTCTTTTTTGTTTTGTATTTATAAGAAATGACTGCGTCCGTTGATCAATTTAACCGCCGAAACCGTACAGTGTACGACCCTGACGTTTGAGCGCATATACGACATCCATAGCGGTTACGGTCTTCCTCTTGGCGTGCTCGGTGTATGTGACTGCATCGCGGATAACGTTCTCGAGAAACACTTTCAGAACACCGCGGGTCTCTTCGTAGATTAGACCCGAGATACGCTTGACGCCGCCACGGCGAGCAAGACGACGTATAGCCGGCTTTGTAATACCTTGGATATTATCGCGAAGAACTTTCCTGTGTCGCTTAGCGCCACCCTTTCCGAGTCCCTTACCACCTTTGCCACGGCCGGTCATTTTTCAATATATCGCAGTCGGGATAAATTTACAAATTGATGTTAACAGCTCGAAGTCTGAATAACGACTGAATTCCGACGAGCGAAATTATTGAAAAGTTTGAGCTCGCTAGGCCACGCCCATCATAGCTATGCGAGCATTCGGCGCCGACCAATGACAGCCGAGCACAGCATCGGACATTCGTAATGTATTTTGATCATAATATTCGAGCCGGACGCGTCAGTATCAAAACGATCGTCAAACGAGAAGGTTCTCGAAACGAAATCTAGGAGTTATAATGGCCCGTACGAAGCAGACAGCTCGCAAGTCCACCGGTGGCAAGGCGCCCCGTAAGCAGCTTGCAACGAAAGCGGCTCGCAAGAGCGCGCCGGCGACCGGCGGTGTGAAGAAGCCGCATCGTTATCGGCCTGGCACCGTAGCTCTGCGTGAGATCCGTCGTTACCAGAAGAGCACCGAGCTTCTCATACGAAAGTTGCCGTTCCAACGTCTAGTGCGCGAGATCGCTCAGGACTTCAAGACCGATCTGCGTTTTCAGAGCTCCGCCGTCATGGCATTGCAGGAAGCTAGCGAGGCCTATTTGGTTGGCCTGTTCGAAGATACAAACTTGTGCGCGATCCACGCCAAGCGCGTAACCATCATGCCCAAGGATATTCAACTAGCTCGGCGTATTCGAGGAGAACGCGCTTAGACGCCTGTCGTCCTATAAAACAAATCGGTCCTTTTCAGGACCACCAAAATGATCAATTAAAAGAACTTTTATTATTTTTCAAATTATTTTATTTTGCAGAATTATTCCATCGATACGTTAGAAATTTTTATTGATTTTTTTTTTTAATTGAAATTATTGACAACACACATGATTTGACTTGTTGAATAGTGTGTTGTTGTGTTAAGTTTAAAAAATATTATAGTTGAATTTGTAAAATTCGTCATGAATTTCTGAAAGCTTCTTTAAAAAATTCTAAATTTAATTAATATGGGCGAGTTGCCGTTCTGATGATAGAAATTTATATTATATATTATATTATATATATTTATATATAAATATTTTTTTTTTGATTGTATATTTTTTAATTTCATATATAGTTATTTAAAGTTATATAAATTTTCTTTTTCGAATACGATATGAAAAAAAGATTGAAACTTCATAAATTATTAATGATTATATTTTATTTCATTAATTAATTTCCATTTACTTATTATTTATATAAAAAAAATTAGAAAAAATTATGAATTTAATTATTATGAGAGTTGCCGTTCTATGTATAGTTGATTTATTTAAAGTGATATATAAAACTTTTATTAATAAATTATTGATTATATTTCATTTGATTAAGATAATTTATTCATATAAAATTATTTAAAAAAAAATAATAAATAAATAAATAAAATTCAGCGATTGATATTGAACAACTCCCTACCAAAGACGAAATTGAAAATTGAAAAGACTTTGACTTTTAAATTTCGTCAATGACACAACACGGCGAGGAACACAGCGAGCGTTGCTGCGCTCCTGTTACAAATATTTTATTAAAATTTTTTCCGAAGTCCACGAAAAGGCTATAATATAAGATGATAAGATATATATAAGTAAAATAATAATGTTCTTTGATAAAAATTTATTGTTAGTCCTGAAAAGGACTTTGTGCAAACATTTTCGTTTGCTGTTGTGTAAAAAGATAATGAAATGTTTTCACTTCTTTTTCGGTGACGCTTTTTTCAAAGGTTTGGCTACTTTTGATGTCTTCTTTGGCGATTTAGGTTTCTTTGCGGCTGCGGTCTTGACGGTTTTCTTCGTTTTGCTCGTTGCCTTGGCCGATGAGGCTTTCGTCGACTTACCCTGAATGGTCTTCTTCTTATCGACTGTCGTCTTAGGTTTCGCCGACGACTTTTTTAATGTGCCCGCTGCGGATGCAGACTTCTTTTTAGGGGACGAAGCAGGTTTGGCGGCGCCCTTCGACTTTGCTGTCTTCGATTTTGCTTTTGCCGCTGGCGTCTTAGCGGTCCTGGCTTTTCCAGCCGAAACACCGCTTTCGCCGCCGCTCTGTTTAGCGTTCGCGGCAAGTTTGAACGAACCCGAAGCACCTTTGCCTTTTGTTTGAATCAGTGTGCCCGCTTGAACAGCTGACTTTAAATACTTTTTAATGAACGTTGACATTTTCTCGGCGTCGATTTTATAATTGGCCGACATATATTTCTTAATCGCCTGCAGCGACGATCCGCCGCGTTCTTTCAGACTTTTAATAGCGTTGTTTACCATTTCAGATGTAGGAGGATGGGACGGCTTCACTCGCGGTTTTTTAACAGCCGCAGTCTTGCCCTTTTTCGGCGATGCTGTCGCTGGCGCAGCGGTTGCCGCCGGCGACGTAGATAAAGCGTTATCTGACATTATAGTAAAAAATCGTAGGTTAAAATGTAAATCTAACACGTGATTGGTTAAATATGTTAGGGGCGTGGCCAAAAACTATATTCGAAAAGTGTAGGACCGAGGAGAAAACAATAATATTTGAAAATTTTACAAAAATGTAAATTATTTGTAAAAAATTAAGAGTTCGGTCTGAACCGCCGAGCAGTGCACATCGTAGAGCAAAAAGTGAAATAGTTATAGTGGTTTAAAAGCCTATGTTAATGAAAATAATTAAAAAACAAGGTGCTAAAATTAAAGTAACTAAAAATGTAAATGTAATAAATACTATTAAAGAAATGGCTTCCAACCCGTCGACATCGACGCGCTCGATTGAAGCCACAAAACAGTTACAAAACGAGTTTCCGAAAGGCAAATTTATTGGTGTTAACAAATTTGAACCCTTAGCTTGTACTAATGTCAGCAAAGAAGTGGCTAAAATACTAAACATTGACAATACAGATAGTGTGTGTGTTGATAATAGTGAAAATGTAAAAAGACGCCGTGTAAATTCTGAAATCAGTGATGAACAAAGTACTAAAAATAGTGAAAAGAAAGTGAGCACATGTGAAAAAGATCGTTTACCTTCAAAAATGCCACCCATTATTATAAATGATGACTTCAGTGATTATAAAACCATATGTGACATAAACAAAGTGACAATTAACAAAATAAGTGTGACATATAAAGGTGAAAATCAATACATAGTGCGTACAAACAACATTCACGATTTTAAAATTGTGTATGACAAATTAAAAACCCTGAAAAAGAAATTTTTTACGTTTCCTCAAAAAGAGCAAACGCTTCAAAAGATTGTAGCCACAGGTGTACCACCAAACACCGATCCCCAAACAATCATGACCGAACTTTTAAATGAATTCTGTCGAGTAAAACATGTTATTCAAATGACTAAAGTGGATAGTCTTGGCAGAAGACTAAAACTCCCAGTTTATGCCATATTATTCGATCACGAACAGGACATGCAGATAATACGAAACAAAAAACTGCTAGCTGGCTTCTCGGTTAAATGGGAGCGTTACAAGTCAAATGGTAACATAATCCAATGTTACAATTGCCAAAAATTCGGACACACGTCAAGTTACTGCAATATGGACTTCAGATGTGTCAAATGTAAAAACGAACATAAGCCGTTTGAATGTACCAAAACAACATTAGAAAAACCAAAATGTGTAAATTGTAACGAGGAACATCCCGCAAACTACAGGCAATGCTCTACGTATTTGAAACTTAAAGAGAAACGACTTGAGCTCCTAGCAAAAGCAAAACAGAAAGTACTTATACCAGCGCCACCTCCACCACCGCTCATCAGAAAATTCAATGCCGTTATTAGCGACCAGAGACAGTTCCCTAGCTTACCGCAACGCCATACTCCACTAAACAATATAAATACCGAAGATGGACAAGCAGTAAGAGAGACTACACCTCAAATATTAGACGAACAAGGCACCACAGAAACTGAAAACTCAACGTTAAAAGGTATGCTCGCAAACTTTAATTTTATTAAACAGGTCTTTGAAAAACCAGCTATCAAAGCATCTTTCAATAGATTATTGAATCTTGCAAAAATCCTCAATACAGCTAATGAAAATGATATTGATAACATTTAATTGAACATTTTACAAATAGCAAATAAATGTCTAATACAGTTAATATTCTTTATTGGAACGCAAGGGGGCTTCTCTCCAATGCGGTTGAATTTAAATTACTTTTAAATAAATACAAAATTGATATAGCTCTTGTTTCTGAAACATTACTTAAACCAAAAACAAATTTTTTTATCCCCAATTTTATTGTATACAGAAAAGACATAACGGAAAATGGCGGTCGCGGTACGGCTCTTATCATAAGAACATCAATTAAACATGAATATATAGAAACCAATAATCTCAAACATGCTGAAGCAACAGCGATTACAGTAACCTACGGTAGACAAGAAATCGCGGTTGTTTCAGCATACTTCCCAAACAATAAACTGTGCGAATCTGATTTGGACGCACTGGCTAAAATACGACCGCATACTATAGTGGCGGGCGATTTTAATGCCAGACATCCAACTTGGAGATGCAGCAACAGAAACACAAATGGCATTAAACTAAACAACTATGTTTTCAATAATATAGAAGAATTACAGTTACACTTTCCTCATACACCAACACACTACCCAGATATTCCCCATCATACTCCTAGCATAATAGACTTAGCAATAACACACAATATACAAAACATATCTGCACTTAAGACAATAGATTCCACCAACTCCGACCACAATCCAGTTATACTAAATATAGCAACTGGAAACACTTCAATTCATGAGCAAACACACATAAAGTATTTCGACTACAAACAAGCAAATTGGCATAAATTCAGACAAATTCTAAACAAAAATATTTCATGAAACAATCACTTGACACTACTACTGACATTGACACAGCTGTCATAAACCTAACCACAAACATACAAAATGCAATATCCGCATCGATTCCTTTAGTTAAAAATAATTATAAGCAAAATATTCCACCTGAAATCTTACAACTTATCAAACATAAAAATAGAATTAGAAAACAATGGCAACTATCACGAAATCCGCTTCTCAAACCTCTGCTCAACAAACTAACCAAAGAAATATCCGAATCCCTAAAAAATCATTATAACCAAAAATGGGAAATTAAAATGGAACAAACCAACAAAAATCACAATAACATTTGGCGATTAGCCAAACAACTAACCTCACCACCTGAACCCATACCACACTTAAAAACCAAAAATAAGACTATCTACACGGACAAAGACAAAGCAAATTTAATAGCTCATGAATTCAAAAAAGTACATAACCAAAACTCAAAACTAGGACACGATTACACAAACAATCTTGTCAATAGTACTCATGAAATATACTTCTCACATTTTAAACCAACACGTGACATAACAATGTGGACAAAACCTCGTCATATTAAAAATATCATTAAAAAATTTAAGAACAAAAAGGCTCCAGGCAATGACCGGATACAAAACATTATTCTTAAAAATCTTCCCAATAAAACACTAGTAGTTATAACAAAAATAATTAATGCAATGCTAGATTTAGGTTTTTTTCCAAATCCATGGAAAACATCCCTGATCCTGCCATTTCCGAAGCCAAAAAAACCACCTGAAAAACCCACTAGTTACAGACCAATTAGTTTACTTTGCACTTTGAGTAAAGTAGCTGAAAAGGTTATTCTAAAACTTTTTAAACGACATACTGAACAAAACAAACTAATTCCAAACACCCAATATGGGTTCAGGAATCACCACTCTACTTTACACCCTCTATCTATACTAAATACCCACATTAAAGAAAAATTCAAAGTAAAACAACATACCGGAATGATATTATTAGACATAGAAAAAGCCTTCGATACAGTTTGGCACGAAGGGTTGCTATTCAAAATGATTAGCCAAAAGTTTCCAGCAAACCTAACACACATAATAAAATCTTATCTCGAAAATAGATATTTTAGAGTCATGATAAATTCCTCACATTCAAAACCCATCCTTATTACCTCCGGACTCCCTCAAGGATCCATCCTTTCACCCGCACTATTCACCTTTTACACACATGATTTCCCACAAAAACGACACCGAACTATTGATGTTCGCCGACGACACCGCCATTTTCACGTCAAACAAATCTTTCAAAAAAATAGAAAAGAACTTACAACACCACTTACACAATATATCGAATTACTTTGAAAAATGGAAAATTAAGTTAAATGTAAAGAAAACAGAGGCTATTTTATTTACTAGAAAAACAAAAAAATTTATTCCTCAAAGACCAGTTAAAATTAAAAATGCGAGCATCCCATGGAAAATACAAGTTAAATACCTTGGACTGTTGTTAGATAGGAAAATGAACTTTACAGCAATGATTAATAATAAACTGGCTCTCAGTCATTCCATAATGCAAAAAATTCAACCACTTCTACGTAACAAGAAACTGAATTTAAAAAATAAAAGACGGCTTTATCTTGCACTGATAAGACCAATCCTCACATACGGTGCTCCTGTCTGGAGCAAAACTTCAAAATCCAATATTACTTTATTACAAAGAATGCAAAACAAAAATATCAGAATTATTTTAAATAAAGTTTTTAATGAAAGAACAAATAAGTATTACTCTAACAAAATATTACATAAAGAAGCCAATGTTCCACTTATATCAGAATTCATAACCATCCTAAATACCAAATTTTTAAACAACTGTGAAATGAGTGAAAATTTAACAATTAAGAATATATCAAATATAGCACTAGCAAGTTAAAATTTTATTCAAAAATTTTAACAAGTATAAGTTTTTATTCGTTACTGTTATTATATTATTCTATTTAGTTTTAAGAGTGTACATAATTTGTTAGCTAGTTTTAAGAGTGTACATAATTTGTTAACTAGTTTTAAGAAATACTAACTCAATGAAGTATGTTTTTTTTTAAGCTATTTTCATACTAACCAAAATAAGAGCATCAATTTAAGCAAATAGACCTAAGTATATATATAAAATTCCATAATAAATTGTAATAATGCCGCAAGGCAGGTGTACAATTAAAAATATCACATGTAACATACAACTATTGTAATATGTAAACAATTCTAAGGAAAATAAATAGTTTTGAAATCAATCAATCAAAAATTAAATCCAGCGCTTTTATTCTAAATAATTCGCATAAAACAATGGATTTACATGATAGCCAAATTCATCCCCAACATATCATCAAAAGCATGATTTATTTCAACGGTTAGTTTTTCTAAAATATCGCTAATTATATTCAAATAACTTCTGCACTCAATAGTGCGTTTTCAACAAAATCGTTATCGCATTTTTATGAGCATTGAGATATGTTATATTTGATGCGATGTAATTATACTTATATATCCTAGAAACAGTTTTTGTAAATTTTTATTCATAAATAGTATCATAATTGTTCATAAACTGTCATTGAACATTCATTTGAGTACTCTATGAATCTATACTGAACAATAGCTAATATAAACGATTTGATTAAATAACGAATATAATATTTTATTAAAATAAAATATTATTTGTATGAAATAATTAATTATATTTACGATGTAATACACTATCAATACACCAACGCATAAAATTCGGTTAGAAATCATTTGTGTAAAACATTATGTCGCGTCGTGCATTCAAGTTCAAGAAGTGTGCTCTATTCTCTTTTTGCATAGTATCTAATAAAATAATATTATCGTTATAATTAATTATTTCATTCGTAGTTTTCAAAAGAACGATAAAATACAAAACAGTAAACAATTGTACTGTTGTTTCTTGAAATAACTTGAGTCAAAAAATTCACAAACTGTTTATTCTGTAAAATCATAATATTTCTATCATATTATATTTTATTAAAATAAATCGAATGTATAAATAATTTAGTCATTAATAATAAAATATAATATTTATGTTTTTTTTTTTTTTAATTCAATTGTATAGAATAAAATAATAATATCTTATATTCATTGCCGAGAAAAGATTATATATTAGTTGATATTTAATAAATATTATTTTATTCTTTTATTCTTGAATGCTTGCTGAACTGAATATGCGGCTCTGCTGCTATATCTAAACACGCTGACCGTGAATAACCGTTTGTTCGAGGGTCAGAAAACATGCAAGATTTTAGCCTAAATGGTGATTGTTATTAGAATTGAATGACTGGAGAACCATACGAAATTTTAACAATGTATTATAATTTATATGGTTTCTTTATGAAAATATAGAAATATTGTCAATAATTGCTGCAATCTAAATGTAATTTGCATTTCAATAAGTGATCAATCACACAGATTGCTCTCTACTAGCTAAACAGTAAAAGATACGAAAAAACTTTGTTCGTACGAAAGATGCAGAATAAAATCACGAATAAAATGATATATAAATCGTTATGTGTGTTCATATAATTTTTTCGAGATTATCTAATTTTTCTTAAATTTTAAGGAAATATGTAAATAATACCTAAATATACAAAATTTATATTCGACAATAGTAAAATTTCATAATAATTCATTATAACTTTATAATAATACTATTATAATTTTATAACAATTCATTTATTTATGATTATTAATAAATTTTGTACGATAATTATTAGTAAATCTTTCCACGATCACTAAGCCACGCCCTTTTTTAAAAACACGCGTCAAAATTAACTATAATATTATTATTTTGTTTATGCATAATCATTATTTTATTCTCCTTGTCGAGACTAACAAAATGCTATAAGGTATTATGATATTGACATTGATATCTAGCGTAAATGTTTGTTGAAACATTTAGGCCACTATACAGCGTAAGTTCCTAAACACGACGACCGTGAATAACCGCTCGTTCGAGGGTCAGAAAACATGCGAGATTTTAGCCTGAATTGCGAATGTTATAAAAATCAAATCATTAACAAACCCTACAATTTTTTTTTTTAAATATACAAATTCTATAATCGATATTAGTGAAATTCAATAATAATTGATAACATAATAACATATAAATGTGTTAATATTTGATAATAAAACAAGAATTATTTATTTGGTTTTAAAATCACTACAAAAATTAATATACTTATATAGATTTTTTTTATATTTATTTTAAATGTTTTATAACAACGTAACTAATAAATAAAGTTATTATTTTGTACATTTATTTATGATTATTAATAAATTTTGTACGATAATTATTAGTAAAACTTTCCACGATCACTAAGCCACGCCCCTTTTTAAAAACACGCGTCAAAATTCACTATAACATTATTATTTTCTTTATGAATAATTATTATTTTATTCTTCTCGTCGAGACTAACAAATTGCTATAAGGTATTATGGTATTGACATTGATATCTAGCGTAAATGCTTGCTGAAACATTTAGGCCACTATACAGCGGCAGTTCCTAAACACGACGACCGTGAATAACCGTTTGCTCGAGGGTCAGAAAACATGCGAGATTTTAGCCTGAATTGCGAATGTTATAAAAATCAAATCATTAACAAACCCTACAATTTTTTTTTTTAAATATACAAATTCTATAATCGATATTAGTGAAATTCAATAATAATTGATAACATAATAACATATAAATGTGCTAATATTCGATAATAAAACAAGAATTATTTATTTGATGTTGAAATCACTACAAAAATTAATATACTTATATAGATTTTTTTTATATTCATTTTAAATGATTTATAACAACGTAACTAATAAATAAAGTTATTATTTCGTACATTTATAACCTTAAATATTCTTTATTTATATTTATTTAAATAAAAATATCTAAAATCAATTAAATTATATACCGAATGTTATGATAAAAAAATTAAAATAAATTAAAATGAGTATTGAATAGTAAATTAAATAGTATTATAAATAAAATAGTAAAATAATAAATAAATAGTAAAATAATATATGTTCATTTTTTGAATAAAGTTGTTCGTCCTGAGAAGGACGGTTTTATGTCAATTTGCGACAATAAAAGAAATTTAAGCTTTCTTTTCTGTCTTCTTTGGCAAAAGCACAGCTTGTATGTTCGGCAATACACCGCCCTGAGCAATCGTAACACCCGATAACAGTTTGTTCAGTTCCTCGTCATTGCGGATGGCCAGTTGCAAATGACGCGGAATTATTCTGGTCTTCTTGTTGTCGCGAGCCGCATTGCCGGCTAACTCGAGAACTTCGGCGGCCAGATATTCCATGACTGCAGCGAGGTAGACGGGTGCACCAGCGCCGACACGCTCGGCATAGTTGCCTTTGCGTAGCAAACGATGAATACGACCGACTGGAAACTGAAGACCGGCACGGTTAGACCGTGACTTAGCCTTTCCCTTGACTTTACCGCCTTTGCCTCGACCAGACATGTTTACAGGTTCGTGTTCAAACTGAGAATGATATCAAAGTTCTCGAACGGGCCCGTATAGATTTCTGAGCGTTGCAAGCACACGCCCATTTTTTTGTAGACACGCCCCTCCCTTGCCTACGTACGTTGTTACGGCTTCAGTCAAAACGTTGAAGCAGTACGAAAACGGAGCGTCGGCACGAGGTGACGAGGTTTTGTTGAGACGTCAATGAGTTAACATCAATCAGAGAATTTAAAGATATATATGGTTTCCCGTCTCTGACGGATGACAGTGCCTTCAGCCCAGCCATATTTTAAATAAATTAAATTTCATGTGACTTTACGCATGGTATAATCCCATATATGGTTTCCCGCATTAGCGGAAGACAGAGCCTTCAGCCCAGCCATATGTTCAATAAATAAAACTAAACAGTGTGATGAGTGACCACATATTTTGCTAAAACAGTTTAAAAAATGGGTCGCTCAAGAAAGCACCAGTTTCATAAAAGAGCGTACACGAACGACGAGTTTCGGCAAATGATAAATCCAAATAATAGTACTGACGGCCAATCCAAACTGGAATTATCAAACAGATATGCAGTCCTTTCAAGCACAGACTCGGATACGGATACGGAAACCGAAGAACTGATGGATACTGCCAATACAATCATCAAAAAAAGGGCACGGGAAAACAGCTTTGAAGAAAAATCGAAGAAGAGAGCTACTTCATCACCGAAACCAACAACATCTAAAAACGTTCCCAAAAAGACAAAACTCCCGCAAATCACAGTTACGAGTGAATTGGCGCAATCTGAAATAGCGACTTTGAAAAACAACACTAAAGGAGATTTACATATACACTACATATCTATAAATAAAAGAAAAATTCAAACATACTCCGAAGAAGATTTCAACACAGTTTTGGAATATCTAAAGACTAGGAACCATAAATTCTTTTCAAACACAGTGAAAGATATGAGCTCCACAAAAATAGTTTTATCCGGATTAGATCCCCAGGTCACTCCTACGGACATCGAAGCGGATCTCAAGAAATTACAAATAGAGGTAGTCAAAGTCATTCAGATGAAAAAGACAAAAAATGGAATAACATACAATATACCTGTGTATATTATAATTCTAAAACGTGAAGAAAATATCCAAAAAGTGATCAATACCCGCTATGTGTGTAGCTATGTGGCTCACTGGGCAAAACTTAAAACTACTAACTATGCTCTCCAGTGCTACAACTGCCAAAGTTTTGGGCACTCATCCAGGATTTGCAATATACCAAGGCGCTGTGTAAAGTGTACAGAGTCTCATCTAATTGGCCAATGCAAGGTGTCTAAGGATAATGACACCCCCAATCCTACATGCTGTAACTGTAACGGACCTCACCCGGCAAACTATAGAAACTGTCCCGCTCTTCTGAACTACTTGAAGAAAAGGGAAAATTTAAACACAAAACCGAAACTGATACCAGCACCTGCTCCAATACCACTTCAGAAAAAGTTCAGTGAAGCAGTCACCTCCTCCCCCGCTGAAATGGCTCATAAAACCGAAAATAACGACAATGACCCAGAAGCATTTCTCAAACTGATCAAAGAATTACTTACAAACTTCGACCTATCTAAAATTTTGAATAACATCCAAGTGTACCTACCTAAATTTTTAGCAGCGAAAGGTATAGCTGAAATTATGATGCTCGCAATCGAGTTTTACAACGCCAGCTTTAAATAATGGATAATAAAACCATTCTAAACCTAATGACATGGAACTGCAAAAGCTTAATTAAAAAATTGCTACAACTTCAACAATTTTTATATGACTATAACATAAGCGTAGCCTTTCTATCCGAAACATGGATGCTGGACACAGACAACTACTACATTCCTGGCTACGAATGGTACAAGACATGCATGGCATCAAGAAGAGGAGGCACAGCTATACTTGTTAAATCCAATATCTCACACAATGCAATCAACATACCACAACTTACTAGTCTACAAGCATCCGCCGTTAATATCCATGATGGAATAAAAGAAATTACCCTAGTGGCCATATATGCACCGCCATCTGAAACATTGGACTCAGAAGATATATCAACAATTATGAGGCTGGGACAAACAGTAATAATCGGAGGCGACTTTAACGCTAGACACTCATCCTGGAACTGCCAAAGCAGTAACAGTTCAGGAAAAGCTCTAGCTAAATTTCTTACCAATAACATTCACAATATAACAATACTACACAGCAGTACTCCTACGCACTATCCACCAAAGAACCGATTTCCAAGCATCATAGACTTCTTCCTTACTAAAAATATTTCTACTAATCAAGAACCATATACAATTACAGCAATGGACTCCGACCACAACCCAGTACTGGTACACATTTCAACTAGAAACAAAATTATACAAGAAAAAACAAGCGAAAAGATATTCAACTTCAAAAACGCAAACTGGAATTTATTCAAAAGGACTTTGGATTTGCAAATAAGTTTACCGAAGAACTTAAAAACTCCAGAAGATATTGACTTTCATGTAAATGCCCTCACAACATATATTGGAACAGCAGCAAACAAGGCCATTCCTGTGTTAAAAACAATGCACTATGATTTACCACCAAACATTTTGGAGCTTATCAAAATCAAAAACAAACTCAGACATAAATGGCAAAAACACAGACACAATAATCTAAAAACCAAACTCAATTACCTTTGCAACACAATATCGAAACTCATACAACAGCACCGAAATGATATCTGGCACAGAAAACTGGAGAATCTAAACACCAACCCCGGCAATATCTGGACCGTCGCTAGAAGACTCTCTAAGCGTTTTACCAAGATTAATCGCATACACACCAGAAACAAAGGAATAGTCTACGCGCCTACAGACAAAGCGGAAGCCATAGCAGACACACTACAATCTATTTACACGCAAAACAGAAATATTGGAAATAAAAATATAGCAGAAAAAATGAACAATTTAGTTCAAGACTCAACGTTGGACTGCTCCACTTTTGTTTTAGTTAAACCTTCAGAAATAAAGAAGATCACAAACAATGTAAAGCTATCAAAAGCTCCCGGAGCAGATAATATAAAAAACGAATTTATCAGATCATTAACAAGGAAATCAATAATATATATTACCAAAATTAACAATGCCATTCTTTCAACAGGCTACTTTCCACGATCTTGGAAAACTGCACGCATTGTTCCTTTCCCAAAGAAAGGTAAAGATCCAATATTTCCGCAAAATTATCGGCCTATCAGTCTGCTGAGTAACCTTAGCAAAATCACCGAAAGAGTCATATATAACAGACTAATAAAGCACATAGAAGAGAATAGTTTACTACCCCCTGAACAATACGGATTCAGAGCTCAACACTCAACCCAGCACGCAATAAACATCTTGGCCGAGACCATCACATACGGATTTAACCTTAAAATGCAAACAGGAGTCGTACTGCTAGACATAGAAAAAGCATTTGACACTGTATGGCATAATGGACTAATTGGAAAAATGATTTCACTCAAATTTCCAGGATACCTGATTCGACTGATTACATGCTATCTCAAACATCGAAAATACTACGTTACTGTAGATAGAACCAACTCAACCAAAAAATCCACATCAGCGGGCTTGCCTCAAGGGTCAATTATTGGCCCGCTCTTATTTATTCTCTACACACATGATATACCTAAATCAACCTACACAAAAATGCTAATCTACGCAGACGACGTCGCCATTATAGCAACCGCACCGGATACAAAAATTGTACAAGAAACTCTTCAAGACCATATTCGCAAGCTAGAAAAGTACTACAACGACTGGAAAATTAAAATAAACGCGGACAAAACGGAAGCAATAATATTTACAAGACTGCGAAACAAAGCCCCAACCACAAACCTAAAAATGTACGGACAAGATATTAAATGGGTCACTTCAGCTAAATATCTGGGTATAACTCTAGATAAAAAACTCACATTTGCGGAACATATAGAAAACCGACTAAACAGCGCCAATCAAATGATGCAAGTTCTGTACCCCTTGATGTGCAGGAATAGTAACCTCAATATCGAGAATAAAAGGAAATTATATCTGGCCTGTGTACGACCAATAATAACCTATGGATGCCCGGTCTGGAAGAACATAGCTGAAAAACACCATAAGAAAATTCAGCGTATACAAAACAAATATCTAAGAACAATAACAAACATCAACAGAAACGAGAATCTGAGATATATAAGTACGACGATTCTGCATGAAGCTGCTAACATACCCATGATGAAGCCATACACGGACAAGATATGGGCTAAATTCTACGAGAATTGCACACACCACCCAAACAAAACCATTCAAAAACTAGGACAGTACTCGGCGACTTCAAGCTATCTTAACAAATATAAATTACCAAACTTTTAACAACTTATGCTAAATTTTTAATCTTTGTATATATCATATATTTGTAATCATTATGTAAATAGTATTTATTCTTTGTTATTTATTTATAGTTAGTTAGGTTAAGTTATACTGTGAAAATACAATTATGAATCTGTTGGTTTTAATTTTTTTCCAGCAACAAGATTGTCCTTAAAATGTTATTAATAACAAATGAAATACCTAGAATATTTTAAGATATGCATTATAGATAATTTAATATTAGGAATATGCTCAAAATTATAACATAACATGTACAAATTGTAAGCAAATAGAACAATAAAAACCTTTTGAAATTGAATTGAATTGCGTCGGCACGACTCATTTCGTATCAGTCAGTGTACTAGTAAACATCAGACATGCCACCGAAAACCAGCGGTAAAGCGGCTAAGAAAGCAGGCAAAGCCCAGAAAAATATTTCAAAGGGCGACAAGAAGAAGAAACGTAAGCGCAAGGAGAGCTATGCCATTTATATTTACAAAGTCTTGAAACAAGTCCATCCTGACACGGGCATTTCGAGCAAGGCGATGAGCATCATGAACAGCTTTGTGAATGATATCTTCGAGCGTATAGCGGCCGAGGCATCGCGTTTGGCTCACTACAACAAACGCTCTACAATCACTAGTCGGGAAATTCAGACAGCAGTCCGGCTATTGCTACCAGGCGAGTTGGCCAAACACGCCGTCAGCGAAGGTACTAAGGCCGTAACCAAGTACACCAGCTCGAAATAAAATGATGAAGATTTTGTGATGCCACTTATATGTTCTGTCGACAATAACAAAGGCCCTTCTCAGGGCCCACAAATATTTTACAAAAGAACTTTATAATTTTTACATTGGTTTTATAGATAAAATAAAATAACCTGACACTAATGATATTTTATTAGGATTTTCAATAAATTTTGATCAGATTTCTATTAGAGATCGTTATTATTAATTTATATTATAAATAATGTTCAATTTCTATATATTTTCAATATGATAAAAATTAATGATTGAATATTCAATTCAATTTAAAACTTTAGTTTTTCAAATTTAGTTAATAAGTTTAAGTTTATTTTAATTTATTATAAAATATATTTATATTAAAAAAAATCGCAATTTAAATATTTTCGTAAAACGTTCGAAGGGCTTTCCAATTTGATAATATTATCAATAATATTACCAAAGCAAGTTATTCTGCAAGAAAATAAACAAATTTCATATAAAATCAAATAAAGCCTGTACGTAAATTGTAAAATATATTACTTGTTCTTTTAATTATATTTGACAGCCCTTAAAAGGGCTCTTTTTTGTTTTGTATTTATAAGAAATGACTGCGTCCGTTGATCAATTTAACCGCCGAAACCGTACAGTGTACGACCCTGACGTTTGAGCGCATATACGACATCCATAGCGGTTACGGTCTTCCTCTTGGCGTGCTCGGTGTATGTGACTGCATCGCGGATAACGTTCTCGAGAAACACTTTCAGAACACCGCGGGTCTCTTCGTAGATTAGACCCGAGATACGCTTGACGCCGCCACGGCGAGCAAGACGACGTATAGCCGGCTTTGTAATACCTTGGATATTATCGCGAAGAACTTTCCTGTGTCGCTTAGCGCCACCCTTTCCGAGTCCCTTACCACCTTTGCCACGGCCGGTCATTTTTCAATATATCGCAGTCGGGATAAATTTACAAATTGATGTTAACAGCTCGAAGTCTGAATAACGACTGAATTCCGACGAGCGAAATTATTGAAAAGTTTGAGCTCGCTAGGCCACGCCCATCATAGCTATGCGAGCATTCGGCGCCGACCAATGACAGCCGAGCACAGCATCGGACATTCGTAATGTATTTTGATCATAATATTCGAGCCGGACGCGTCAGTATCAAAACGATCGTCAAACGAGAAGGTTCTCGAAACGAAATCTAGGAGTTATAATGGCCCGTACGAAGCAGACAGCTCGCAAGTCCACCGGTGGCAAGGCGCCCCGTAAGCAGCTTGCAACGAAAGCGGCTCGCAAGAGCGCGCCGGCGACCGGCGGTGTGAAGAAGCCGCATCGTTATCGGCCTGGCACCGTAGCTCTGCGTGAGATCCGTCGTTACCAGAAGAGCACCGAGCTTCTCATACGAAAGTTGCCGTTCCAACGTCTAGTGCGCGAGATCGCTCAGGACTTCAAGACCGATCTGCGTTTTCAGAGCTCCGCCGTCATGGCATTGCAGGAAGCTAGCGAGGCCTATTTGGTTGGCCTGTTCGAAGATACAAACTTGTGCGCGATCCACGCCAAGCGCGTAACCATCATGCCCAAGGATATTCAACTAGCTCGGCGTATTCGAGGAGAACGCGCTTAGACGCCTGTCGTCCTATAAAACAAATCGGTCCTTTTCAGGACCACCGAAATGATCAATTAAAAGAACTTTTATTATTTTTCAAATTATTTTATTTTGCAGAATTATTCCATCGATACGTAAGAAATTTTTATTGATTTTTTTTTTAATTGAAATTATTGACAACACACATGATTTGACTTGTTGAATAGTGTGTTGTTGTGTTAAGTTTAAAAAATATTATAGTTGAATTTGTAAAATTCGTCATGAATTTCTGAAAGCTTCTTTAAAAAATTCTAAATTTAATTAATATGGGCGAGTTGCCGTTCTGATGATAGAAATTTATATTATATATATTATATTATATATATTTATATATATAAATATTTTTTTTTTTATTGTATATTTTTTAATTTCATATATAGTTATTTAAAGTTATATAAATTTTCTTTTTCGAATACGATATGAAAAAAAGATTGAAACTTCATAAATTATTAATGATTATATTTTATTTCATTAATTAATTTCCATTTACTTATTATTTATATAAAAAAAAATTAGAAAAAATTATGAATTTAATTATTATGAGAGTTGCCGTTCTATGTATAGTTGATTTATTTAAAGTGATATATAAAACTTTTATTAATAAATTATTGATTATATTTCATTTGATTAAGATAATTTATTCATATAAAATTATTTAAAAAAAAATAATAAATAAATAAATAAAATTCAGCGATTGATATTGAACAACTCCCTACCAAAGACGAAATTGAAAATTGAAAAGACTTTGACTTTTAAATTTCGTCAATGACACAACACGGCGGCGAGGAACACAGCGAGCGTTGCTGCGCTCCTGTTACAAATATTTTATTAAAATTTTTTCCGAAGTCCACGAAAAGGCTATAATATAAGATGATAAGATATATATAAGTAAAATAATAATGTTCTTTGATAAAAATTTATTGTTAGTCCTGAAAAGGACTTTGTGCAAACATTTTCGTTTGCTGTTGTGTAAAAAGATAATGAAATGTTTTCACTTCTTTTTCGGTGACGCTTTTTTCAAAGGTTTGGCTACTTTTGATGTCTTCTTTGGCGATTTAGGTTTCTTTGCGGCTGCGGTCTTGACGGTTTTCTTCGTTTTGCTCGTTGCCTTGGCCGATGAGGCTTTCGTCGACTTACCCTGAATGGTCTTCTTCTTATCGACTGTCGTCTTAGGTTTCGCCGACGACTTTTTTAATGTGCCCGCTGCGGATGCAGACTTCTTTTTAGGGGACGAAGCAGGTTTGGCGGCGCCCTTCGACTTTGCTGTCTTCGATTTTGCTTTTGCCGCTGGCGTCTTAGCGGTCCTGGCTTTTCCAGCCGAAACACCGCTTTCGCCGCCGCTCTGTTTAGCGTTCGCGGCAAGTTTGAACGAACCCGAAGCACCTTTGCCTTTTGTTTGAATCAGTGTGCCCGCTTGAACAGCTGACTTTAAATACTTTTTAATGAACGTTGACATTTTCTCGGCGTCGATTTTATAATTGGCCGACATATATTTCTTAATCGCCTGCAGCGACGATCCGCCGCGTTCTTTCAGACTTTTAATAGCGTTGTTTACCATTTCAGATGTAGGAGGATGGGACGGCTTCACTCGCGGTTTTTTAACAGCCGCAGTCTTGCCCTTTTTCGGCGATGCTGTCGCTGGCGCAGCGGTTGCCGCCGGCGACGTAGATAAAGCGTTATCTGACATTATAGTAAAAAATCGTAGGTTAAAATGTAAATCTAACACGTGATTGGTTAAATATGTTAGGGGCGTGGCCAAAAACTATATTCGAAAAGTGTAGGACCGAGGAGAAAACAATAATATTTGAAAATTTTACAAAAATGTAAATTATTTGTAAAAAATTAAATCCAGCGCTTTTATTCTAAATAATTCGCATAAAACAATGGATTTACATGATAGCCAAATTCATCCCCAACATATCATCAAAAGCATGATTTATTTCAACGGTTAGTTTTTCTAAAATATCGCTAATTATATTCAAATAACTTCTGCACTCAATAGTGCGTTTTCAACAAAATCGTTATCGCATTTTTATGAGCATTGAGATATGTTATATTTTGATGCGATGTAATTATACTTATATATCCTAGAAACAGTTTTTGTAAATTTTTATTCATAAATAGTATCATAATTGTTCATAAACTGTCATTGAACATTCATTTGAGTACTCTATGAATCTATACTGAACAATAGCTAATATAAACGATTTGATTAAATAACGAATATAATATTTTATTAAAATAAAATATTATTTGTATGAAATAATTAATTATATTTACGATGTAATACACTATCAATACACCAACGCATAAAATTCGGTTAGAAATCATTTGTGTAAAACATTATGTCGCGTCGTGCATTCAAGTTCAAGAAGTGTGCTCTATTCTCTTTTTGCATAGTATCTAATAAAATAATATTATCGTTATAATTAATTATTTCATTCGTAGTTTTCAAAAGAACGATAAAATACAAAACAGTAAACAATTGTACTGTTGTTTCTTGAAATAACTTGAGTCAAAAAATTCACAAACTGTTTATTCTGTAAAATCATAATATTTCTATCATATTATATTTTATTAAAATAAATCGAATGTATAAATAATTTAGTCATTAATAATAAAATATAATATTTATGTTTTTTTTTTTTTTAATTCAATTGTATAGAATAAAATAATAATATCTTATATTCATTGCCGAGAAAAGATTATATATTAGTTGATATTTAATAAATATTATTTTATTCTTTTATTCTTGAATGCTTGCTGAACTGAATATGCGGCTCTGCTGCTATATCTAAACACGCTGACCGTGAATAACCGTTTGTTCGAGGGTCAGAAAACATGCAAGATTTTAGCCTAAATGGTGATTGTTATTAGAATTGAATGACTGGAGAACCATACGAAATTTTAACAATGTATTATAATTTATATGGTTTCTTTATGAAAATATAGAAATATTGTCAATAATTGCTGCAATCTAAATGTAATTTGCATTTCAATAAGTGATCAATCACACAGATAGCTCTCTACTAGCTAAACAGTAAAAGATACGAAAAAACTTTGTTCGTACGAAAGATGCAGAATAAAATCACGAATAAAATGATATATAAATCGTTATGTGTGTTCATATAATTTTTTCGAGATTATCTAATTTTTCTTAAATTTTAAGGAAATATGTAAATAATACCTAAATATACAAAATTTATATTCGACAATAGTAAAATTTCATAATAATTCATTATAACTTTATAATAATACTATTATAATTTTATAACAATTCATTTATTTATGATTATTAATAAATTTTGTACGATAATTATTAGTAAATCTTTCCACGATCACTAAGCCACGCCCTTTTTTAAAAACACGCGTCAAAATTAACTATAATATTATTATTTTGTTTATGCATAATCATTATTTTATTCTCCTTGTCGAGACTAACAAAATGCTATAAGGTATTATGATATTGACATTGATATCTAACGTAAATGTTTGTTGAAACATTTAGGCCACTATACAGCGTAAGTTCCTAAACACGACGACCGTGAATAACCGCTCGTTCGAGGGTCAGAAAACATGCGAGATTTTAGCCTGAATTGCGAATGTTATAAAAATCAAATCATTAACAAACCCTACAATTTTTTTTTTAAATATACAAATTCTATAATCGATATTAGTGAAATTCAATAATAATTGATAACATAATAACATATAAATGTGTTAATATTTGATAATAAAACAAGAATTATTTATTTGGTTTTAAAATCACTACAAAAATTAATATACTTATATAGATTTTTTTTATATTTATTTTAAATGTTTTATAACAACGTAACTAATAAATAAAGTTATTATTTTGTACATTTATTTATGATTATTAATAAATTTTGTACGATAATTATTAGTAAAACTTTCCACGATCACTAAGCCACGCCCCTTTTTAAAAACACGCGTCAAAATTCACTATAACATTATTATTTTCTTTATGAATAATTATTATTTTATTCTTCTCGTCGAGACTAACAAATTGCTATAAGGTATTATGGTATTGACATTGATATCTAGCGTAAATGCTTGCTGAAACATTTAGGCCACTATACAGCGGCAGTTCCTAAACACGACGACCGTGAATAACCGTTTGCTCGAGGGTCAGAAAACATGCGAGATTTTAGCCTGAATTGCGAATGTTATAAAAATCAAATCATTAACAAACCCTACAATTTTTTTTTTAAATATACAAATTCTATAATCGATATTAGTGAAATTCAATAATAATTGATAACATAATAACATATAAATGTGCTAATATTCGATAATAAAACAAGAATTATTTATTTGATGTTGAAATCACTACAAAAATTAATATACTTATATAGATTTTTTTTATATTCATTTTAAATGATTTATAACAACGTAACTAATAAATAAAGTTATTATTTCGTACATTTATAACCTTAAATATTCTTTGATTCATTCAAACAAATGTTGTTATTTATATTTATTTAAATAAAAATATCTAAAATCAATTAATTATATACCGAATGTTATGATAAAAATTAAAATAAATTAAAATGAGTATTGAATAGTAAATTAAATAGTATTATAAATAAAATAGTAAAATAATAATAAATAGTAAA
>NW_020539593.1:0-16651 GCF_003426905.1 Ctenocephalides felis
TTTCCTATTGTTTACAAATTTGCCAGTGAAAAAGTTCAATTGGTCGTTTTTACCCCAAATGTGCGTGAGCTTCCATAGAGGGAAAGCTGATGCATCTAACTTAAAATTAACAGTATGCCATATAAAACCAATAATTAACGGATCTGGTATCGTAAACTAATCGTCAGTGCTCGAAAGAAAAAAACTAACGGCTAAAAATGGTTTTGTTAAAAAAATAAAAATGTGATCATTTATCTCGTGCTAGCAACATCGCCATATTTAAGGCAATGGCTGTTCACATTTTTCTTTATCTTCTAGTTTGAGAGGGGATCATTAAAAACTTACTTGTTTTTTCACATAATTATGGATAATTATGAATTTCACAATGACATTTGTCTAAATAATTATATATAGTTGTGTAATATATGTATTACAAAGTAGAAACTAATTTGAACATTGGATATCTCAATCAAAGTGCCAGTTACTTTTTGAAGTAAAACTTCTTTAGGCGAGACTAGGGTGTAAATCCGTACAAATGCAATGGAAGCGCGGCAGATAAGATAAGATAAGGGTCGAGTGCCAATGATTCGTCATTTGCTCTCGATGATATCATTTCTATACGGGTCGATTGTGATTAGTCGTCGCGTATGTGAATAGAGATCTGTCGTTGTATGCGTACCGATATCAACAAGGAAATCGGCGTAGATAAATAAACATTTTATAGTTACAACGTAGTACAAATCTGGATTTAATGAAATATGCCTGATTTTTTAATGAAAGTAAAAAAAATAACATCAGTCAATGAATGTAGGTTAATTTTAATTACATAAAGTTATTCAAACACAATTATTACATGATGAATGAAGTTGAAAAAACGATATTTGTTTAGGCGTTGTTTAACATAATCCATTGTGTAAACGAATATTATAGAATTTATTAATCAGCAATTACTTCATTTCTCTAATGAAGGTTCATTTCTAAATGCTAATTACAATGATAAACCGATCATGTCATATTTGAAGTATGACTTTAATTACATTATTGTTTTTAAATATTATACATATTTTTAATGCTATTATAATTATATAATTTTCAATTTATCATTATATAAATATGTATAATAGTTGACACTAATAAATGTGTGCATCACGAGTGTTACCATATTACTAATAAACATTCAAAATTGTTGGATGATGTATTTATTTTTACTTAAATGCCATCTTGTACAGTAGCAAATAAGTTTTGCTTCAATCGCGTGTGAACCTTACGCGCACTCTTTTTTTACATGAATTCCATAATTATGCCCATGCTTTATGCCAAAATTTAATTAAGGATATTACATTTCTCTTTGATTGTTCACAAAATAAAATAATTATGATCACAGAAGTAAATAATGTATCATTTCAAACAACTGTTCCTGCAACAATTCCTTGCCGTCACAATCCATTACAATGTATTTTCAATCAAAGAAAAATATACACCTAGTACTAAACGACTTGTTTGAAAATACGCTATATTTCAAAGAAAATAAACTGTTGAGCCGTAGACGACTAAGCACGTGCCTGCCCTCGTACATCAACAAAGTAATATATACAAAAAGCAGATCCGTAGACAGGTTGCTGCATTTTAGAAGACAAATAGTCAAAAAAGTCGGAAAAGTGCGCGTTTAAAACTAACAAACACGCACACATTAAAAAGATGGACTTTTAGCGCGCCGTCATACGATATGCGAAAATGTAAAAAATATGTAGCGTAAATTCGCTTGTCCGCCGTTTGTCCGTCAAAATGACAAATAGAGATGAAAAAATAGAATACCGTAGTATAGTGGCCAGACAAAGAGCAGCCGAATATCTATTACCAATACTGTCGACCAGACACCATAGACATTCTCATAAAGGCTCCAATCAAACGTTGTTTTAGCAGCGTACGAACTAAATTGGAAAACACGGTGTATATAGAAACAAAATTAACGGAATTTATAATTCAGGCAACAATATCTCAATACCAATAAATATTTTGGATGCTTCTGTAAACTCTCTGGCTTTGAGCAAAATGAAGAAAAATTATGATCTCTATTGGTACGGCATACAAGGTGATTTTTGTAAACCAGAAGAGATATAAAAGCCCCAATTATTATCACATAAGCATCTTTCGTCCAAATAAAACAAATATTTCTAGAACCATACATCGAGCCCACGAATAAGGTTCAAATAATTCTTAGATTATTATTACACCTTGGTTTAATTATATATGGTCTGTCAGAAATAATGTATTGATTTCCAGTAATCTATCAGGTTAGAAAAATTAATCGGGGATTTGTGAGTAGTGCACTAAACCAATAAAGTGTTAAGAGCCATTATTTTCAAAGACAAGTCATTCTTAGATGGAGTTTGCTTTTTTGAGTACGGAAACCATATTTCTTTGAAGAAAATGATAGGGCTGTGACAATAATATCAGCTCGTGAATTTCACTTCTCACAGATTTTTGTACAACCTTAATTGGAGGAACCCCAACAACAAAATAGGACCAATTTCAACAGATCACGTCAGATCAGACGTACAAGACCAGAGCCCTCACCCGATCAAACGCCATGTTTTTTTTTATTCTAGGGACCATCATGGAAACAAGAATGAACACTAACTATCCTTGAACCATCTATGCCTTAAAAATCAATCAGAGTAAAAATTGCAAAAATACCTCCTGAAATAACAACGCGTATTATGAGAAAATTCAGAGATCGCCTAACACCGAGAATCGCAAACAAGGGACATAATTTGGAAAATGATTTCTACAAATAAACTTTAATATATTATTTATTTTTATTTAAATATATATTGTTCTTAGAAATCCATCTATAATTTCTGCCACACCTTGTATAAGGATAGTGATGATATCTTTGCAAATTCGATTTTTGCTGACAAGTAAATATTGTAAATTTTATATCGAAAAAACAACTACTGAGTTGTTTTTTCCAACAAGTCAAAGTAGTATACAATGTACCTTTTCGGCGGACTATTGTAAATCCATTAAATTTACTGAATGTCCTATACTGGACAGTTGTAAATAAAAAGAGTTAATAAAAAAAAAAAAAAACATTAACGTATTTAAATGACTCATTTGAAGACATATACACGTATAATAAATCTAAAAGCAATTAGCATTTTTGACAAGATCGTGGACAAAAAATTTTGCAGAGACAGATAAAAGTATTTATTACAATAATTGAGTATACATTTTATATTGTTATTTTTAAAACATATACACGTATTTGTCTCCCCGGTGGTACTTTATATATCATATTTGATCTTAGCATATACAGTGAATATTGATTGTGAATACAACGATGTGTGTGACAAATTGTTTGGCAAAAAAGAGGAAAGAACACTATTTCGCTCAAAAAAAAAACACAAAGCAATATTCATAATAATAGTTAATTACACAAATAAAATGAAAAACAAAATAGAAGATTTATTCGCTCTGAAGGAAAATCAATAATTTTTATAATTGAACCAGTTTCCATAGGACTTTAATAGTTTAGTATGTTCATTAAGATCAAGTATTCTATCGTTATACTAAGTAAATTGACTAATTTTAATTTTAATGAACGTCAAAAAAGCTACTCATTTTCTCAAACTTTGATGAATTTTTAAAATTAAATTACTTATCGTAAGGCCGCAATATTTCAGTAAGTTCTATAAGACCATGATATATATCGCCAAAAAAAGTTCCATAAAAATCGGCTTCAATTTTTTTTTCAACAGTTAATTCGGTAGATTTTTACCTAAAACTAATCAGTATCATTCCCAACTCTTCCTCCCAATATCTTTTGAACAGTTTTTGATTTTTTAAAATCGGTTCGGTAGTTTGAGGTTAAAAGTGAACGAAAAGTTTAACACTTTTTTTCAAATTACAAAGAAACGGCTCTGCAAACCGTCTCACAAAACTGACAAACGATAGTTCTCATTGAGATACATCAAGTGGCTTTTAAATTTCTGAAATCGGTTCAGGCATTTTTGAGAAAACTTCGATCAAAGGTCTAATTTTGACAAATGCCAAAAAACGATACTAATTTTTTCAAACTTTGAAGAATTTTCAAAGTTAAACCGGCTTGTCGTAGGGTCGTAATATTTTAGTATGATCTAGAAAACATAAAATTAGCGAGTGGGATTTTTTTATGAAAACATAAACTTCTCCTTCGGGAAGTTAATAAACATAGAATAAACTTAAAAATGTATAAATCGAATGGCTAAAGCATAGACTTGTTTATAGATAGACATTTTCCTACAATATTTAGGCATCCAGTTTCAAATTAAAATTTAAGTGGAATAATCTGCGCAAACACTGAGTATTGTTCTGAATCAAAATGTCCTAATTCTTGAACGAAGTACTTTCTTTCGACAATAATATAAATTATAATTATAAGGTACTGGGAATTTATGATTTACTTTATTGAGAGTTTTCAAATGGCACATTCCTAAAATTGAAAAAGTTTTTAGTAACATATGTTGAAACGTGCGTTGAAATTAAAATATGACGATTCTCACGTTAAGTACTCATTAGCTAACGAATTATCAGTTTAATAGATAATGTACCTATTAGATGTAGTAATATTAATTATAAAGTAACAATTTAATTATTTTAATATTATTAATATATATATATATATATATATATATATATATATACACGTATACATAAAACCGCATGAGCATCTTCAGATTTGTACAAATGTATGTATAAAAATATAGTATCAATTATTACATTTTCAGATTTTTAAGGATATAAGATTTAGAGTACTAATTATTCTACTGCAATTCAAGTTTTTTTTTCTAGTATAACGTGCAGGTAATTCCAAGAAAATCCTTAGAATGCACCCGGAAGTGCAATTTAAGGATTCTTTTCAGAAATTCGATCTAGCTTTTTCGGAGTGACGGCAGCTCGTCGCATTGTTTAAACGTAGTTCGTAGTGTGAAAATGTTCCCTAATCAAAGAGCAGAATATTCATGCAATTTCTGTCACATAGAACAGAGCGTAGTTTTACAGGTTCACGTCCTGTCGAGGAAAAGACGAGGAAAAAATAATATATCCAGACTTGTGCGAAAGCCAGCCCAGGCAGCCAGACAGCGAATTAAATAACCTCCGGCTAAAACGAGATTATGAAAACCTTTTCGACGTGCACCTTATAAAAACCTGATCACACGGCAATGTTCAAATAGTCGAATGTATCGCGATGGGATTACAAAATGGAATTCCTTATTAAAATGTGCATCGCTGATGAAATCATAATTTAGTAATGGCATGTAAAGAACTTCTAAAAAAAGGAGTGCGCGTAAGGTCCACACGCAATTGAAGTAAAACTTATTTGCTACTGTATATGATGGCATTTAAGTGAAAATAACTACATCATATAACAATTTTGAATAATGTTTGTTAGTAATATGGTAACACTCGTGATGCACATATTTAACTTAACTTCCCGAAGGAGAAGTTTAATGTTTTCATCAAAAAATCCGAATTGCTAATTTTATGTTTTCTCGACGTTTCAAGCCATTCTGAATCGAATGAGACCAAATTTGGAAAAAGTATGTGTGTGTGTGTGTGTGTGAACAGTTTTTTTGCCGTAAATCTACGTTTTCTCAAAAACGGCTAAACCGATTTCAAAAATTTAAAAGCCATTCGATGTATCTCGATGAGGACTAGCGTTTCTAACTTTTGTATGACGATCGGCCGAGCCGTTATTTGTAAATCGCAGAAAAGTGAAAAAATTTTCGTCCACGTTTTAGGCCGCAATTCTGAATCGATTTTGAAAATTCAAAAACTGTTCGAAACATATTGGTTAGTTATCGACCTGATTAGTTTTTGGTAAAGATCGGCCGGGCCGTTTTCTTGTAATAGAGTGTTAAAAAAATTTTTTTCGACAATTTTCATAAAAATTTTTTTGACGGTGGATACTATAGTCTTATAGATCATACTAAAATATTATGGACCTACGACAAGTTTAATTTTAAAAAATCGTCAAAGTTTGCAAAAATTAGCGTCATTTTTTGACGTTTGTCAAAATTAGAACTCTCATCGACGTTTGCTCAAAAACGCTTGAACCGATTGCATAAATTTAAAAGCCAATCGATGTATTTTAATGTGGATTATCTTTTCTCAATTTTGTGCAGCGATCGGCCGAGCCGTTTCTTTGTAATTTAAAAAGAAATGTTAAACTTTTCGTCCACATTTAAGCTCATACTACCGAATCGATTTTAAAAAATCAAAAACTGTTCGAAAGATATTATTTGGGAATGGTACTGATTGATTTTAGGTGAAAATCTACCAAGCAGTTTTCTTGTAATTAACTGTTGAAAAAAAAATTGAAGCCGCTTTTTATGGAACTTCTTTTTGGCGATATATATCATGGTCTTGACTTACTGAAATATTACGGCCTTACGACAAGTAGCTTAATTTTAAAAATTCATCAAAATTTGAGAAAATGAGTAGTTTTTTGATGTTTGTTAAAATTAAAATTAGATGATCTACTTGATATAACAATAGAGTACTTGGTCTTAATCAACATACTAAACCATTAAAGTCCTGCGGAAAGTGGTTCAAATATAAAAATTGTTGATTTTTGAAAATTCGCTTTTAGAAAATAATCCGAGTTAACATGTTCGTTCGTTTTTAATTATGGGTAATAAATCCACTCGGAATACTTTTAATCACTCATAACTTGATTTATTTTTTATTGATTAAGTAGATTATTTAAACATATCGGGAAGTTCATGTAACTCGCCTCGAGGATAAATACCAAACCAACTAGTTATTAGTTGTAACCATTATACGCATTTATATAATAATAAATTATAAATTATATATTTATAATAGCATTAAAATATTTATAATATTTAAAAACAATAATGTAAATAAAGTCACACTACAAATTTGATATGATCGGTTTGTCATTGTAATTAGCATTTAGAAATGAACCTTTATTAGAGAAATGAAGTAATTGCTGATTAATAACTTTAAAATGTTTATTTATCTATGCCCATTTTCTTGTAGATATCGGTACGCATACAACGTTGACAACGGTATGCATATGACGACAGATCTCTATTCACATACGCGACGACTAATCACAATCGACCCGTGTAGAAATGATATCATCGAGAGCGAATGACGTATCTTTGGCTCTCGACTCTTATCCGATCTGCCGTAACGCACTTCCGTTGCTTTTGTACGGATTTACACCCTAGTCGCACCTAAAGAAGTTTTACTTCAAAATATTGGAATATATAAAAAAATGTATTTCAACGACAATCAGAACTCAGAACTTACTACTAAACAACCATTAATGGTAATTTGTGATGGATCTTAGTTTTCCAGCAAGCAATATTATCAAAATGAAATAAATACCATATTGTTTAACATATTACTTACAAAAACAATTATTATATAATATTACAGTAGTTATATTTGGATCATCTTTGTAGGTGTCACAAAAATAGAACATATGGTAGGTCTACACAAAGTATTTGGAGAGTTGGTACTAATAAAAAAATTCACGAAAGAAATATACTAAGTAAGTTTCTCTATAACAGAAAGTAAACTGGATGAGACCTATATAGCAAAAATCAAGATTGAATAGATTGGACAAAATGTGCCAAATTAAGTGAAATTAGCAAAAATTAGGGATATCGCAAAATTTAGAGAAGGAATAAGTAATTAAAGTAAAGGTTATGGAGCTAGAAAACTTAAAAATTTTGTCCAATTTAGAGACATAAGAAATAATGTTACGCAATAAATTTTATTTGTAACTACTATAACTGATATACGAGGTGTGTTCAAAAAGTACCCGGAATTTTTAAATTTCGCGGGTCTGGAGTGTCTGATTGTCAAATTTTTTTTTTTATTGTGTTGGTATACATGCCCCTAAAGTATGATGAAATTTTCAGCTATATTCACTGTTTACTTTGTCTGTGGTAGTCGCTAAGTTCGAAGTGTTTTTCTGAGCTCGGCGATTTTTACAATGGAAGAATTGAAAAGTCAAAGAATTTGTATTAAATTTTGCGTAAAAAATGAAATAAAGGTAACAAAGTGTGTGAAATGTTACAAAAAGCCTATGGTGAGTCTGCTATGAAAAAAACAAGTGTTTACGAGTGGTATAAGCGTTTCCAAGATGGCCGCAAAGACGTTGAAGATGACGAACGCTCCGGTCGACCCAGCACGTCAAAAACGATGAAAATGTGAAAGAAGTGGAAAAAATGGTTATGAATGATCGCCGAATCACAATTAGAGAAGTTGCTGATGAAGTTGGCATATCAATTCATTAACAATTCATGGCTGTTGCACCACGATAACGCACCTGCTCACTCGTCGTTGCTTGTTCGTAATTTTTTGGCCAAAAACAATACCGTAGTCATGCCCCAACCTCCATATTCACCAGATATGGCTTCGTGTGACTTTTCCTATCCCAAAGTTGAAGAGACCCATGAAAGGACGGCGGTTTTCCTCGATTGAAGAAAATCGCTGAGAGTGCTCAAGGACATATCAAAAAGTGAATATCAAGGGTGCTTCGAAAATTGGAAAAAACGCTGGCATAAGTGTATTATATCTGGGGGGGGACTACTTTGAAGGGGACCACATTAATGTAGACGAATAAATAAATATTTTTTTGAAAAAACGAAAATTCCGGGTACTTTTTGAACAGACCTCGTACGAGGTGGTAGTATGAGATTAAGCAAAAAAAAATTTTTTGTATAATATAAATAAATAAGTAACATCAGAAGTATTCAATTAATTAAAATATTGTACAAACTCACATGCAATTTGTAAAATTTCCTGCAACATTATTTTGACGAATTGAAGTCTTCAGATATGAATGAGCAGTAAATAACAATGTTCGACTAAATATTCAATTCAAAACTATGTATTTTGCACTCAATAAAAAGATGGAAAATTCAGTAGAATTATATCTTCATTATAAATCTAAATAATTGATAGAGCCGCAAATCTCTGGTATTTCAGCTAAGCAAAATCAATATCTAAAATCAATATCATCTCACCAAAAAACACTATTCTAAAAAAGTTTCTTTGATTATTTTCAGGAGATTTTTTTAAATTATACGTTGTTGTATATCTGAATTATAAAATAAAAAATTATAAATATTTACTACCAGAATTAGTTATTTTAAATAAGTCGGAAGTAATATTCAGCGCCTTGATTAATGCTACAGTTAAATTATAGTTGACAGTTACTCTTACATAAAATTTAATAAAAATTATGCAGACAGCATAATCAAGAAAACACTGCTTGACAAATAGCGAAAAATATTTCATATTATATTTTACTTGCATCACAAACATAGTCATGCTTTTTAGTTTATTTGGCTTTATGTATGTTTTTACCTTTGCTTCAATCTCTCCTTCAGTTTTAATACAAGAAACTAATTAATGCACGTATACATGAAGTCAGTCTAGGTTTTCAATTTATGAGAACTTTCATTAGATATTCAAATTAAATTTAAATGTAAATTGAATTTTACCTTAAATAATCATTTTAAAATCATTGCTAAGTGATATTTTATACCTCAATTTGATTTAAAAAATTATTTTCTGACTGAGTTAGTGTGGACTCTTATTCAACTATATTTTTTCAGTGATCTCTTTAATTGCTCCAATCATTTCACAGGTGTATCATTATGGAAAATTCAATTTTTCAGTAATGTTAATTATTGACTTCTGATTAAAGATTGATTAGTCTTAGTAAGTCTAAGAGAGCGAAATGACCTTATATTAAATTATTTATTGATTTGTGCTTTTAATAGAATCGAGGAGGTGCTACGACCAGCTGCTAAATATAAAATTTAGAAAAACAGAAAATAGCTCGATAGTTTATTATTTTGAATTACGACTTGCTTATGAATAAATTAATGAATTAATTAATTGATAATTGAGTAAACAATAATATTGAACCATAAGCATATGGCTTTCAAAATTTGTTATTTGAGTTTATTAATTTACAAAACTTCATAAAAGTGTATCAATAAATTATAATTGTATACTTTGCATTTTCAAATAATACTTGTTCTTGTTGGAAACCTAGGTTCATTTATTTATTACTCTTTATTTTTCGTACTAAATTGAAATGCAAAATGCAGTTCTCAAAAATATATATTTACCTATCTTTTCTGAACTTATCTCACCCAAAAACGCCATTTTTGAATTACAAGAAGTGTTTGAACAGATTTCCACAGCAAATACTTATGATACTATGCATATCATTATAATAATGATGAGAATACTATAATATGATCTACTACGTATGATAGTAAAATATCAAATTAAATTTCAAGTAGCACTATGATCGTATGATATTACATATTAAAGTAGTGATGTTCTCATATTATTAGACCGAATTCAATTGTTCATGTGTCTCGTCAGTTTCTCGAGCAAAATATTTTCTAGTCGTTAAAAGTAATTTTTATGCATATTACATGATATGGAACATAAAAAGAAAGGAATAAAACTAGATATACTTTCATATAACATCATCAGTAATTGGCTATTAAAACTTTTAGTGGTGATTGCATGTTGGCATTGAGAGGGAATTTTGTTAGCAAAATTGAGCTGGTAACAGTAATTGTACTATTGTATTCTAGAATATATTTAAAAAATACAAAAGACTTAAATTGAAGTAAAATCAAGTATTATTAAGATTTACTTACGTCAACTTATTATAAAAAAATATTGATTTTATATTCTTCATTGCTTTGTTTTTTGGTTTATCGCCTGTTTTTTTTTTTCAAATCAAAATTTTTGAAATGTTGTTGAGGGATACTGGATGCGGTTGTTGTCAGGGTACGATAGTGACAGTTATCATAACAGCTAAAATATACTGATTATGAGATAGGGTCCAAAGGTAAAAAAGTAAAGTATGTTTATTCGAACAAGTTTCCTTTATTACATTGAGTCAGCGTTTCACATTAGTACGATCCCTACACCGCATTTCATTTAAAAAGTCAAAAATAAGATTTTTCATTCGATTTCTTTACGGTGTCTCGTATTTTTGAAGCCATAATAGAAAGGAACACAGCGTAGCCGTATTCTTAGATGTCAACCAGGTTTGGCACTCAGGACTCCTATATAAAATGAAAACTTTTCCAAACTACTTCAATATCTTAAGCTCACATTTGCTTAATAGAAAATTTAGAATAAAAAAAAATTAAAGATGTGACTTCGAGCATTAGAAATATAGAATGCGGGGTACCACAGAGCAGTGTGCTAAGCCCAGTATTTTATCTCCTTTTTACAAGCAAAATGCCCACAGATGATCTAATCATATGCATCTTGTCAGTTACAAAATTATTTATCTAGTCTTAGAATGGAATATCAAAATCAATATCGAAAAATCTCAGCACTTTCGATTTCTATGAAAATAACTATTACTAGTATACAAATAGATCACTTTGTTTATTATTTTGCAATAAGTTGAGCTAGTAGTTAATTAAATTAAAAATACCAGCCATGATTATGAATGATGATTTGTCTCCAAAAATGTGTGTTGGGTACGTTTGTGACAAATTTTGTGGGTACGGTTGTGACATGCATTCTGTGCTTTTTGGTTGACTAACTGAAATAACACAAAATATGAGAGAGAAATCGAAAGAAGAAGGAAAAACCAATATATCAAATAAAGATTCTGTCTGGTTTGTAGACGCTCATATTCTTAAAGTAGGGTGGCATAAAATGGATTAAATTCTAAGGAATATGCAGTTACAGGTTTCATGTAAAAGGTGCAAGTGATAGTCACTATTACATTTGTAACCATCGTAATGATGATTCTAATTAGATATCTGTACATTAATTCATAGGCACTTCAATATTTTGAATGATTAGTTAACTAAACCAGTAAATAAATTTGGCTGATTAATTGTAATTGTAAGAAGGAAGCGATACATAGATCAATTCATTTCTTGTTAACTTTGTTTAATGTTTTCTATATTGTTATACTATATTCATTTGTTCATTCAATGATTATGTTGTACTGTGTTGTATATTTCAGGCAAAAAAGTCATTATGAAGCATGTTGATGTCTATAACTATTGGTTTTTAATCTATACCCAGTAAACCACAAAACGTAATGAAAAACGTTAATAGAACGTAACAGATTATACGTGAAACATAAAGGTTACGTAACCTAGAGGCACACAGACGTATCTATTTCCGCCTCAAAAACGTAACGGCCTGTTTCGTTACGCGAAAACGTAACGGTTTCGTTTCTGTTACGTTTCAAATTGCGCGAAAACGTAACGGTTTCGTTTTTGTTACGTTTCCTAAATTACTAAATTAACGTGTAGGTGTCTTTGATGTAACTTAAAAATTTAATAGAATTTCCTGTAGATATAAAAACCATTTTTTATATTAATTTTATTTCATATTTTAATTAAGAATTTACAAAATTTACATAATATATATATACTTAAAATTACAAAACTACAGAATATAAATTTGAAATTTAAAAATTTGATTAAACTATTACAAAATTAACAATGCTAACAAATTTCTACTTAACAGGATGGAATTAACTGTTTTATTTGATTATAAAATTTTAACCATTGAAAATAAGTCTTGTGTAAAGTTCTTGGCAACCTTTTTTTATCAAATTGAAACCATTTCACTGCTTTCTATTTGTAAATGTATCTAGAACAGAACCACAGGTTAGAAACAATTTCTACAAATTGTTTATTGATAATATTGATTTAAATTTTTTGTAACATTACCTATTGACAGCTAGGCAGTCCTTTCAACCATACCAAAAACATTAATTCTTCATTGAATTGATTTATCAAAAAAGATTTAGTCTTTGAATTTTAAATATATTTTTGCTGAAGTAAAAACAATAGAAAGTTATGATTTGGAAATATTGTGATTATTAATATAAATTGTAAACAATACTTCTAATTACCTCTAATTACTTTCATTATTATAAGAACATATAGCAGCTAATTCTTTTATGAACATATTGCTCAAATATTGTTAATTGATTCTTGTCAGTTCAGTCAAATATCATCCACAGACTTTTAATCATAATTTTGCTAAAACTAAATCATAAAAATTAATACTAAATCATCTAATCATCTCTAACTACCATAATGGGGAATACCAATTCCAAGACACACAACACGAGTGTCACCATTTAATGTTGTAAAAATGTTATTGTTCTTCAAATCATTTTCTCTGATGATGGTGGATTATTATTTTATATTCTATCTTTGCATTCATATTCTTTATTTGAGCAGGTTATTGACAGATAGGCAGTCCTTTCAACCATACCAAAAACATATTAATTCTTCATCGAATTAGACAATAAAAAAGATTTTGTCTCTGAATTTTAAATATATTTTTGCTAAAGTAAAAACAATAGAAAGTTATGAATTGGAAATATTGTGATTATTAATATAAATTGTAACAATACTTCTAATTACCTCTATTTACTTTCATTATTATTAAGGGCAAAGTGCAGATAATATTTTTATGAACATATTGCTCAAATATTGTCCTAATTGTTTCTTGTCAGTTGAGCGAATTTCATCCACCGACTTTTAAATCATAATTTTGCTAAAACTAAATCATAAAAAATTAATACTAAATCATCTAATCATCTCTAACTACCATAATGGGGTATACCAATTCCACGACACACAACACGAGTGTCATCATTTAATGTTGTAAAAAATGTTATTCTTCTTTAAATCATTTTCTTGATGATGGTGGATTCATTTATATTCTAACTTTGCATTCATATTCTTTATTTGAGCAAATATCTTTACTATGGAATCCGTTGTTGTAGCTGCATTACGTTCTGAGTCATCATTTCTTCAATTGAAAAACCATTGTATTAGATTTTGTTCCTGTTCCGAACCATATTATTTGTTACTGAAGAGCTACAAATGTTAAATATGTATTATTTATCTCATTTTTACTGTTTCATAACTTTTTGACTCAACAATAACCATGGTTTATGATGGCATTGAGGTTATGATTTTTTTGTAGAATTTAATTATTATTTGATAAACATACATTTGATGAAATATCTACAAATAACAAAATACGCGAATAGAATTCCATTAATGACCAACTACATACTGAAAATAAGTAATCATTATTATAATAATATATAAATTAAAATAATTTACACATGTTTTATCTTTTTACTTACCTTGATCGATTCCATTTTAAACATTTTAACAGCACACTGCATAACTACGTTCTACATTAATCATATAAAACATTAATCATATAAATAATGATTAAATAATGCTGCAAAAGAATGAAATAATTTGCTTGTCAAAAGATCTTCAATATGAAGCCTCCATTACAGTCCATGTAGTATGTAGTCATTATTATATACATAGACAGAAATGTAAAATATATAGAGTGACGCATAACTGCATACAGTTGCGATTTCGTGCATAGAGTCTCGCATAGATAAAAGAGTAGAACACGTAACCTATCTTTTTGACAGTTTTGTGAAACAGCTGTAACACACACCCGTCCCGTCCTTTTGTATGTTGAATTTACAAAACAGTGTAACTTAACGGTTACGTTATAAAGAAAACCATGCATTAACGTTTAAAGGTTATAATTAAACGTAACATTTACGTTTATTAACGTAACCAGAAAAAAACGTAACAACGTTTCTTGGTGCTACGTTACTTTAACTTTATGTGACGTTTATGGTTTACTGGGTATTTATGCCTATCACAATCGTCCTGAGGCTGTGTGCGGAGGAAGACTAATTGTTTAATGTCATTTTGTAACTGTTTTGTTATTTGATGAAATGTACATTTTAGATGAAAATGTGGAAATAACTAGAATAATGTCTTCGAATTAATGTTATTCACTGATTTTCACTAAAGTTCACAAATATGACTAACCCTATATATGTCTTTTCTAGAGACTTCTGAGACTAACGATTCTTTCTTTTCAATTGGTATTTTACCTTAAGTATTTTTTTCCACATAGCTACAAACGTACCTACATCTATCCTAGGGCATTATACGTTCATATCAGGCAATTACAGATATACATTTACATCCACTAAGCCAGTGTGAGGCGTAAAGAGTAATTTGCTTTATTCGAATAAAGGTGCCGGCGCCCTAATTTCGTTTGACAATTGAATTGCAGTCTTTGTCAGGATCGCGAGTTCTGTACTCACCCACTAATGGTGCCTGGTACACCGTCTATCAGGACTTCCAAACATCTCTACCATAATCGAAAATTGTTAATTTACTTGTGATTTTATGTTATTGTAATTCACATTTGTTTATAAATTATAGTAAAATAAATTGCGCACTCTTAGAGGCGTCCATTAATCACGTGATTAACTTTTCAACGATTTTTGGAACTCCTTGGTCATACGTGATAATATTCAAAATTACCTCCCTCCCTGCCAAATATCGTGTATATTTTTAGTTACGAGGAAAATTATATTCAAAAAAAATTTTTTTTTATTTGGATTTTTGGATTTTTTTTAATTCAGGTAAAAAATAAATACACGTTATATCTTACTATACCTCCCTCCCTTACCTGATATTTCATGATTTTTTGTCAAACCCGCCCTCCCCCTAAAAAGCTCATATGATTAATAGACGCCCTGTAATATGTAAAATTAGTATTGCTGAAGCAAATGTATGAAGACTTAGGTGCTAATTCTCGGATAAAATAGAAATGCTATTGCAACCCTATGTTACGAGACTTCGTAGATGTGGTAGTGAAAACTGTCAACAAGTTATTTGCGGTGCAATCAGGCGTTTAACTCATAAAACATAACCTACAAAACACACAGTGTCAAAAATCAATACAAATATGGCTAGGCTATGGCTATAAGAACTATTAACAAAAAATTGACTCTAGAGAACAAATACCTCTATTGTAATAAATACTAGAATATATATATCGGTTCTCACTATTCAGTCATTATAGTAAGTTCAACTCGGAATTCGAGATACCGAGCTGTAAATCTGTAAATACTTATATAAGGTTGTCAAATATCTCCCTTCCGCCTTTTTGTATTATAAACCAAGAGCAAAAAAGCGGAAGGGAGATATTTGACAAACTAATATATTGACACCCTAAAGTTGTCTCAAAACCTAAATATAGTATTGACACCCTACCATATGTAGGTTTTCAGATAACTTTAGGGTTTCAATAACCAAGTACTTACAGGCTTACAGCTCTGATTCCGAGATTCTTACCTAATTTAAGCTTAAATGACTGAACTAAAAGAAATTTCCAACAGAAGCAGAAAAAATACTTTAATTAGTGAAATGTACTCAGCAACAAAAGACGCGAAGAGACGAAGTAATGTCTGACATTGATTGATTGAGCCTTCGTCAAGAATATTCTCACAATTTGAATTATTAATTTCGAGTCTTTGATAGCCTAATTCTTAACGTTTCAGACGGTACACACGCATTTAGATAAAAAAAATATGTATAAATTTATAAAAAAATCCGAATGTTTTGGAAGCCGATATTAGCAGGGTAGTGCTAAAAACTAACGTGCTCTCTGTAGGTAGCGATACGTTAAATCTACGAAAGAGCTGAAATAGAACTTCATTATCAAACATTAGTTGCACAGTTCTTCCTACTTTTACTATATCCCTATTTGCTTATCTTACTGT